>NC_136063.1:1437252909-1437417909 GCF_964261635.1 Lissotriton helveticus | reverse complement strand
GAAGCCCCCCACTTTCTCATATCAGCGTAATTCATTTTGGAGGGAGGCTATTGGGGACTGGGGGGGGGGGGGTATTTTAGTGTTAAAAGCACATCATCTGCAAATAATGAAATGTTATGCTCTACGGAGCCTAAAGTGAGGCTTTTGATGGATGGTGTTGAACGTTTCATGGCCGCTAGGGGCTCAATACTGTGGGCAAATGGAGCACCCCTGCCTCTTCCCCCTCCCCAGATGAAAGCGCTTTGAGCTTACCCCACTAATCAGGACTCTAGACCACAGAGTTTTGTAACTACCTCGGATCATTGCTATGAAGGAGTCACAGAACCCAAAGCTCTTCAGTATGTGAAATAAAAAGGCCCAGTCCACCCGGTCGAATGCCTTCTCGGCGTCGAGACCTAATAAAACAAGAGGTATCTGTTTATTAGTAGCTTTTTCGTTTCGTTGAAGCACCCGCCTCACATTGTCATGCGTTTACCTACCCTTAATGAACCCAGACTGATCTTAGTGGATCTTAGTGGATCAGGTCAGGCATCATATTGTTCAATCTCAAGGCCAGAATATTTCAGTAGAGTTTGGCATCCAGATTAGGCAGAGCGATGGGCCTGTATGAGCCACTGGAACAGGGGTCCTTTCCCGACTTTGGGATGACAGATATACGTGCTTTGCTAATAGAGGGTGTAACTGTCCCGGCCTCAGCTATGTGATTTAACAGAGAAGTGAGGCACTAAGTGAGAACTGAATGTCTTATATAATTGAGCTGTAAGACCGTCTGGTCCAGGTGATTTATGAAGTTTCAGGGATGTAATTGCTTTCTAGACCTCTTCTTCATTAATGGGGTCACCTAATATCCTATTTTGGGGGAGGGGCGGGGGGTAGGCCGTGGAAGCTCCATGCCCTTGAGGTAGTCTAGTTGGGTTGGAGTGTGGACTAGGTCAGCTATCTAAAGTCTTTCGTAAAAGTTGCCGAAGATTCAGACTTTCTCTGCATTGGAGCTCTCTAGTTTGCCCAAATCTCAAAGCATATCTCCAATGTATTCTCTTTATCACTTTGCCCTATGTTGCCTTGCTGAGTGCAAACCCACCTTATTGCCCTGCTCATATGACATATGCTTGAGGCATAGGAGCTTGACTTCCACCCTATTAGTATAAATAGCATTTAATTTTCCCCATAGCACAGTGAATTTCGCTATAGGGCTAAGGTCGGGCCGCTTTGTGAGTTTGTTCCAGCTGTTGTAGTTCAATTTCAAGTGCCAGGCAATCTGCAGCCCTTTGTTAAGTATTGAGACTGGGGCAATGCATTTCCCTCTCGGAACTGCCTTTAATGTGCCCCAGTTGTTAGGGAGAGTAGTATTGCGGGGGTCATTTTCCCTAATGGTTTTCTGCAGATCATCCCTAAAAAGGCAATCCCTTGGTGGTGGATTTAGGCACTTAATATTCGATGTAAGTGTTCTGATCACCATAGTGTAGATAGTTTCCTGACTGTCTGCCAAGTGTTTCCTTAAGAAACTTCCCTTCAAATCCTCTCCAGTGTCCTGTGGTCTCTACCTCTCCATGCTCCCACTCTCCCTAAAAATTGCCATCCATGCACCCAAACTAATAAAAAAACAAAAATCCAATACCATTAACCGGTGGGACAGCAGGTCCAAAATTGCAAACATCATGTAGATGGTAATCTATCACAGTAGGCGAATAGGTCCGAAACTGCTAGTGCAGCATATTTAGTGAAGGCATTATGCAAAAATTCAAAAGACAAAACCTGAATATAACGGCTTTTGCTTCGTGCAGGTCATATGTCCATACCTCTGCAGTGTCTGTCCCTCTTCCCATGAGGGGACCATCCTCGAAAGAAGCCCAGCATCGCCCAGGTCTCATAGAGTCAGCTACCTGCCATCTGTGGTCCTGTAAAGCCACTGAGAGGAAGGCAGTCTCAAAATGCGAAGGGTGAATCACAGGCTCAACATTTTCTGTGGGAGCAGGGCTAACGTTTGGTAAGCAGGGGCCCTTATGTTGAGTCACCAGTGCTGCCTTGTAGGGTCCTGGGGTCATCCTCCGATGCTGGAGACTTCAAGGGGGGAGGTGGGGGAATATGAATGTCCAGAAGAGTCCTCGCTTCAGTTAGTTCCATGACATGGTGTGGTTTGTTGTGCAAGTCAAAGGGCAGTATGAAGAGGTAGGTCCAGCAATCTGTGTTGCCTCTTCTCAGTTTATCAGTCACAGGACGGATCTGCTGACATCAGGCCAACATTGGCGGAGTAACATCTTGAAAGAGGCAGCAAGTTGAAATGCGATTGTGTCCGTCTTCCGGGCATCTTGTAGGATTGCCTCCTTGACTTTAAAGGAGTGTAGCTTAGTGGGAACATCTCTCGTGCGCGTGGGCCCACACAATGGGCCCTTGCCCATTTAACATTCAGTGGTGCACCTCTGAGTAGCTCTGATAATAAGCCTGTTACAAAAGTTTCCAAGTCAGGGCCCTCTTCCAGTCCCCGGATTTGTATGTTTTTGCATTGCAATCTGTTTTCAAGATCTTCGCACTTCAGCAGAGACACCTGTAGTTGGGAACGTCTAGAGTGATTGAAGTCATTCATCTGGCTAGCGTGACGTTGCAGGTCCAGCGTGTTTGTAGCAAGATCCACTACCCAGATGCCCACAGAGTCTACATTCTGTTTTCGAGGGGTAAGGTTACTGTTAAGGTCAGATTTAAGAGTTTCTAGGGATGAAGCTGGTCCGCTTAAGCTCTTCTCAGAGTTCCCGTTTGAATTCTTGCAGAGAAGCAAGCAAGTCTTTTTTAATGAGAGACATGGTGTGACCATTGGTGGCACTGTTGAAGAGTCTCGTGTCTCTGCTGGCGTGAAGTAGCTGGAAACTCTGTTGGCCTGTTGCCTCTTTGGAGGCATAAAGACAAAAGGTTCAGCCAGGTGATACAGCCATGCCCCCTTGCCTTTTGAGGACGGACGGACGCTATTTCGGTTGTCGTCATTTTTATTTGTGACAGTTGATTATACATGCAATTTGAATTAAAAGGATTACAGGCCCACTTATATTTACACAATTTTTGGATTACCCGAGGCCTAACACGAAACATATTGCCTTTCCAAGTGTTTTCTTGAATATAGAGGCACTTGTGCCAAGACT
Organism: Lissotriton helveticus; assembly: GCF_964261635.1. Lineage (NCBI taxonomy): Eukaryota > Metazoa > Chordata > Amphibia > Caudata > Salamandridae > Lissotriton > Lissotriton helveticus. The sequence continues at coordinate 1,437,414,778 of NC_136063.1, read as the reverse complement.
ATGGGCCACTAGGACCTCCTCTGATGCTGGAGGAATGAGTTTGCCAGTTTTTTATATACAAAGACTGCGCAATAGGTACGCGAACAAGAAATGTGGGCAGCTAGAACATGATCTGAACTCTGAGAACCATTTTCTCTTCTCTTTTGAATAAAAGGATACTTATGAGAACGAGAATTGAAAACGCTTGGAATACCCCTTTTTTTTATCTTTGTTCTGTAACCACAAGAGATTTCTGAGCCCTGATGACGTTCCAATGGAACGAAAAGCGTTGGTTGAGGCTTTTTAAAGATTGAAAAAGAATAAAGGACTTAATTTTAACAAAACTGGAAGCTCTATGAATTTTGTTACTTGGTGCACCCTCCTTGTCTTCAAAAAGTTTGGAATCTGTTTTTACAGTGGAGCATACGTGTGGTGACCTCCGGACGTATTGTGCACAAACCAAGGACTTATTTATTTATTTTTTTATTTTTTTTATTGTGCAAAGCAAATACGATACAAGTATGGGCCTACAACCAAAGGGGCTGGCCGCTAGATTATCTTAAGCATGTTAGAACATCAGAAAGTATCGGTCGGTGGCCCAGAGGCCTGGTTACATACAGTATGGAAGGCTGCGAAACACAGGATGAACTAAGGATATCATAATTTTGCTTTTTAGAAAAACACAAAAGAAACAAACAAACAAACAAAACTCAAGGCGGGAGCCACGGTAGATGAAGCCTGCTCCAACGGGGGGGGGACCCACAATAAGGATAAATGACCAGGAAATAGACAGAAACCGCTGGGGGGGCTGGTCAGTGGGGAAGTTGGTGAATCAGGAGAGAAATAGAGTCATCCAGGAATGCCGGATCAGGGGGACAGAGAAAGATCAAGAGTGTCATCCAGTGGGGGCGTGCAAATGTTTCCTCGATAAGCATTCCATTGACTCCAGATTCTATTCCATGCCTTAGGTTTGCCCCTAGCCAAATCCACGGTCTTTTCCCGAAACATACACCAGTCCATATTCTCCTTCCACACTGACACGGTGGGGGCCCGTCGGGAACCCCACCGCTGTGCAATGTCTCTCTTCGCAATCATGTTCCCGAGGGCTGCCCACCGGGCCTGAGCAACGCTGTAATCATTCGGCTCCCACACATTCAACAAACATCTCCGAGCCTCAGGCAGCAGAGCAACCTCGGTAACACACTCCATTACTGCATGCACACAAGTCCAATATGCAGCCACATCCCGGCACTCCCAAATGATATGAAGGAAAGTGGCACTCGAACCACACCCGCGTTTACACAACCCATCCGAGGAAAAGCCCATGGCAACCAATCGAGGACCAGTAACATAAACCCGATGAAGAATTTTAAGTTAGACGGAGACGGGCCGGAATGGCGACCTCCTTCGGGGACGACACAGCCGTCCGCCAGTCTTCGTCATCCAATTCCAGCCCGTCCCCAGTCCAGGCCACCCTGAGACGCACAAGAAGATCAGCCCGAACATTATTCAGCTTCTTATATATTAGCGATATCGTACTATCGGGCAGGTGACCATCAAGTATACGGTCCTCAAGCGGGGAGGACTCTGGGACATCAGTGCCGGCGGCAAAGACCGACGTTAGGGCATGGCGGATCTGTGCGTACCTAAAGAACTCTCTATCACTCAAATCATACTCCTTCTGAAGGACCGCAAAGGACTTAACCGCGCCCTTCACCCAGAGGTCGCCCACTCTGCTTATCCTATCATGTCCCACTTCTCAAAACCCTTCGAAGTCCAGAGGCCTCCCAGCCTTTCGGACGCATACGAAGGGGTAGCTCGTGTCAATCGATCGGACCATCCCATGGCCGCATTCGCATCCTTCCACACATGCACCGCAATCCTAGTTGGTCCAGTCAAATCACTCCCTGCCGCTCGAGAGTAGAGTGCCCTATTGTAGTCACCGCCCGGCAATTGATACCTGTCCATCTCGAAAGCAGGGTTCGGACTGGGGGCATACAATGCGAGATTGATGGCGGACAGCTGGGAGGCCCAATAATACCGCCTGATATCCGGAAGCGCTATGCCCCCGTTGTACCAGGGGAGAGTCAGTTTTACGAGGGCAATTCGCGCACGGCCGTCCCAAACGAGCCGTCTCTGCAAGCCCTCCACCTCCCGAAAGTAGCTTGCTGGAATGACGTCAAACGAATTCTGGAGAGCATACAGAAATCGAGGCAGAGACATCATTTTTAGGTCTCGCCTGTCGATGCGCATGCGCATCGAGCTTGCGAGACTATGGGGGCTTATCCACTCTTTGTCCAACTTGCAAGGAATCGTGGCGATTCCTTGCAGTGCCCGTGACTTTTAAGCTCAATGCGCATGAGCATTGAGCTTAAAAGCGCGTGCACATGCCCCCAGCCGCCTGCCTTGCCTACTCTCCCGCCCCCTCACTTCTTGATTGCACGGCCGCTAGGCCGTGCCTCCCCTACTCTCCTCCCCCCTCCTCCTCCTACTCTCCTCCCCTGTCTGCCTGCCGTGTCGCACCTCTCCCCTCTCCGCCCCCTCCCCTGCCCGCCGTGCTCTCCCCTCCTCTCCTTTCCCACGCTCGCCTCCTGAAAGTCGTCTTCGTTTTGTCTCACCGCTCTCCGTTTACTTTCCTGCCTCCCCCTCTTTCACCCCTTTCTATTTTATATCCCCAATTTTCTCCTTTTTAGTTTTTATTTATTCCACTTCCCCAGCAGCACCGCACACACGCCCCTCCCCCGCTGTCCCCTGGAGCAGCGCGCAGACACCCGCTCCCTCCCCCGGTGACATGTCTCTCGCTGCCTCTGTTTGTGTTGGTGCAGCGAGAAATGTTCTGTCACAATCCCGTCCGTCAAATCCGGCTTCGTATCCTCACTCACAATGTCACGGGCACCGCGGCCTGTGCCCTCACACCTCCGACGACCACTCGGTGCAAATACGGACTCTCTCCCTCAGTACTGCGTCATCAGTGCCTCCCACGGCGACCCCCTCTTCCAACAGACCACCCTCCCAGACCAGCAGCCCTCCTCTCCCTTTCACCCCACAGAAACCGTGCCCGCACTCATGACGTACACGCCGTCCTTTCCTACCCACACACCTGCACTCACACTGCCTCTCATCTTCTGCATCTCACAGCGACAGTCTCTCCTATCCCAGGCGTCCCACGCTGAGTCTATTTCAACTCCGGCTTCCCACAATGACCGTTTCTCCCGCCTCATTGACAGTCTCTCGTTTCCAGTGTCTCTATCTCCTGCATCCCACACTGACAGTCTCTCTCGTATCCTGCACGCCACACTGACAATCTCTCTCATTTGCTGCACCCACCCTACATGACTGTCTCCCACGCCTCGTACACCCAGCAATTACAATATCTTACGTCCCCTGCACGCCACACCGACGGTCTCTCTCGCCTCCTGCACTCCATACTGACAAGTCTCTCTCTCATCCTGCACGCCACACTGACGGTCTCTCTCGCCTCCTGCACTCCACACTGACAAGTCTCTCTCGAATCCTGCACGCCACACTGACGCTCTCTCTCATTCCTATACTCCACACTGACAGTCTCTCTCGAATACTGCATGCCACACTGACGCTCTCTCATTCCTATACTCCACACTGACAGTCTCTCTCGAATACTGCACGCCACACTGACGCTCTCTCTCATTCCTATACTCCACACTGACAGTCTCTCTCGAATCCTGCACTCCACACTGACGGTCTTTCTCGCCTCCTGGATCTTAGGCTGGCAGTCCCTCTCATCTCCAGCATTCTACAGTGACACTCCTCTTTCATCCTGCATGTCTCAGCTGCCTTTTAAATCATCTACGCTCCGCGCTCCACCAGACAAAGGCACCACGAAGCTTTGCTGAGCGGCTATAACTGTCAATGCCTAGAGCGTGGAAACAAATGTCTGGAGATCGTGTTACAAACACCCTACAGTTGTAGCTAACATGGCATAGCCTCGGGCAACTAATGGTATAATATTGTGCTCTCCATAGCTACACAGTCCTGGACGGCTGCATTGCCAATTGTTGCTCCACCGGGGCAAGAGCTGTGCCACCCTTTGAAGATCCCCGCTGGCTTTGTAAATAAGCCCCGTCTGGGTTATATATATGCCATTTGGCTATCATTAACATCGAGCAGAAGACCTTTCTGTGCCTCCCCTACTCTCCTCCCCCCTCCTCCTCCTACTCTCCTCCCCTGCCTGCCGTGTCGCACCTCTCCCCTCTCCGCCCCCTCCCCTGCCCGCCGTGCTCTCCCCTCCTCTCCTTTCCCGCGCTCGCCTCCTGAAAGTCGTCTTCGTTTTGTCTCACCGCTCTCCGTTTACTTTCCTGCCTCCCCCTCTTTCACCCCTTTCTATTTAATATCCCCAATTTTCTACTTTTTAGTTTTATTTATTCCAGTTCGTGTGTCACCTCTTTCTTCCTTTGCCCATCCAACCTCCGTTTTTGTTCTGCCTTTGTCCCTGCTCAGCAGCCCCGCATGCCTTCCCCAGCAGCACCGCACACACGCCCCTCCCCCGCTGTCCCTGGAGCAGCGCGCAGACACCCGCCCCCTCCCCCGGTGACATGTCTCTCGCTGCCTCTGTTTGTGTTGGTGCAGCGAGAAATGTTCTGTCACAATCCCGGGAAATATCACCACCTCCGGGGATTATTTATTAACAAGCGGGCTCCTGCCCCGCCTCTCTCCTCATTCGATCTCTCTCATTCGGCTTCTTCTGCTGCTCTCCCCTCCTCTCCTTTCCCACGCTCGCCTGGGAGCCCTAATGAAATGTATTGACGCGGGGCTTAAAAAGTTTGAAGACTAGGGCTCTAGGGCCTATTGGCTTAGCCTGTGGCCAATGTTAAGCTCCAAACTCCTACGAAAGGTGATGTCACCCATCAAATACAGGTAGCCCCGCCCACACTCCACAAACACCCTCTGCCTAACAGCTGAACAAAGCCACACTTGCGTCGAAGTGGAAAGTCCCCGACGATCTCTGTTCGATCTTTAGTCTGCTTTGCTTTCACTTTCTTTTAAGACAGTAAAGTTAGCATTTCCAGGAAAGGAAGGACACCCACGCGCAGTACATGTGAATGCCCTCACCCTCACTCACCCTCAACCCCTCACCCTCACTCACCCTCAACCCCTCACCCTCAAACCCTCACTCACCCTCACCCTCACTCACCCTCACCCTCACTCCCCCTCACTCACCCTCAACCCCTCACTCACCCTCACTCACCCTCACTCACCCTCACCCCTCACCCTCAACCCCTCACTCTCACTCATCCTCACTCACCCTCACCCTCACCCTCACCCTCACTCACCCTCACCCACCCTCAACCCCTCACCCTCACCCTCAACCCCTCACCCTCACTCACCCTCACCCACCCTCACCCTCAACCCCTCACCCTCAATCACCCTCAACCCCTCACCCTCACCCTCACTCACCCTCACTCACACTCACCCTCACTCACCCTCACCCTCACTCACCCTCACCCACCCTCAACACCTCATCCTCACTCACCCTCACCCTCACTCACCCTCAACCCCTCACCCTCACTCACCCTCACTCACCCTCACCCTCACTCACCCTCAACCCCTCACCCTCAATCCCTCACCCTCACTCACCCTCAACCCCTCACCCTCACTCACACTCAACCCCTCACCCTCACTCACCCTCACCCACCCTCACCCTCACTCACCCTCAACCCCTCACCCTCACTCACCCTCACTCACCCTCACTCACCCTTACTCACCTCAACCCCTCACCCACCCTCACTCACCCTCAACCCCTCACCCTCACTCACCCTCAACCCCTCACTCACACTCACCCTCACCCACCCTCACGCTCACCCTCACTCACCCTCAACACCTCACCCTCACACAGTGCAATAGCTCTCAGACCATTTCAGTTACAGCTTTTATAAATATTTATGGCTTTTTTTATTTGTAATTCTTTAGCATTGGCTACAGGAAACAAAAATGCTAAACATTTACAAAAAAAACCCATAAACAATTCTAAAAGCACTAACTCTAATGGTGCGAGACCTATTGCATTTCCAATGCTTGTTAAAAAGTGCGGCGCGGCGACAACGGCAATTTACACCACCGCGCCACGTCTAGTCTCAACCGACGGAGAGGAGGAAGGAGATTATGTTCATAGCGGGCAGCCCGATCCAGTGATATCAAAATTCCTAAGTACCTGAAACCGGAACGAGAAATCTGAATGGGGAATCTGCTTGGCAACGAGGGAAGGTCACCCGAGATGGCGTAGACACAGGATTTCAACCAATTTATTATTAATCCGGAATTCTTACCGAACGAAGAAAGGACGTCAAACAAGACGTTGAGAGACTTACAAGGAGAGGTGAGATACAGAAGAATATCGTCTGCGTACAACGAAACTCAGTCTTCAAATTCGGGGGTCCACCGGATGCCCTTGATCGACGGCTCCCATCGGAGCCAGGCCGCGAGCGGTTCTAATGCCGGAGCAAAAAGAAAGGGGGACAGCGGGCAACCAAGGACTTATTAATTGATTTTGAAACTGAGGTGCATAACCATGGTCAGCCACACGGTCTGTCTTTAACAACTATTACCAGACTATATGCTAGTAGTCATCCAGTTTCTTTACTTGGAAAACCTTTCCGCAGTTGCCGCAAGGCGACACTATACTCGCACCAATCAGGTAGAAGACGCCGTCTTTGTTATTGTTGGTTATATATATATGTCCATCCTTGGATGGAAGCAAGGTTTCCCCCAGTAGAGTTCAAAGTCCTCCAAATGTGGGGTTCCCTTTATACTGGCAAGTGCCTGACTGACCGTTTCGTTGTGTACTGCACTGTGTTGGCTCATTTTGCTCTGTGGGGTAACAGTTGGGCATTCCCATGGCAGTTGTCCACTCATATAGGTCCTACTTGCTGAATGCTAGCCAAGGGATATTCTCATTCAGGCCTTTATCAAAGGTTCTGAGACGGTAGACCCACCAGTGTTCTTTTGAAATAGAATGTGTTCTGCTTATTGCGTCTAGTGTCTCGAGGACCACTCACTCCAGTTCCTTTTTTGTGTGTTTTGTTGACAAAGAGTGGTTGCTCAAGTGTGTAGTTATTTTTTTGCTCCTTATATTGAAACAGCGCTCTCCTAAACGTGTTTTTATTTTTCTGCATGTCATTGCAATGTATCTGAGTTGGCAGGGACATGTGATCATGGGTATTGGATTGCAGTTTGTATGCCTTCTCAGTCCATCTGAGGTTGTCATTGAGGTCTAGTGTCCTGGTTGCCTTGGTTAGGTGGCACACAGCATGAGCCACGTAATAGTGACCCACTATAGGTTGGAGACCGCAGGCGGATAACACGGTATTAGAGGTTTTTTGCACTTTCTGCGGTTGAGTATGGTGATAGTCTTGGATGTTTACTCTTTTTTTGGGGGCAAATCTAGGTCAGGCCATTTTAAGGTGCCTAATGTTATGCTCCAGTGTTTATTAATTGCCTTCTTGACTTGTTTGGAGGCTGTACAGTGGTTGGTGACGCACGTAAGAACTTCGTCGTTGGCAGACTTATCTGAACGTTCCAAAAGGCTTGGAAGGCAGAAGATTGCCGAAACACTTCAACCAGACTACTAGATGTCAAGAACCAATAACTTCTCCAATCAATATCTCTATTTTTAGTCTAACCCACCTTTTTAAATAAATCATGTGCACAGGTATAGTAGGTAATTTTATGTTGTATCACACAAATCCCGTCACTGTCTTTACATAGACAGTCTCCCTCCTGGTGGAAATTTCTCTCATTTGGAGAACCGATCATACTACTTACTACATCAATCCAATGGTGTTGATATACACTGTTGGTTGCAACAAACTTGGTGTGGGTCTCCAAGGCAATTTCCTTTGAGACTCTGACATACAGACTGGCGTGGTTTACCCGCCTCTCTGATTTAAATTGGATTATACTTAGAAGCTGAGTCAACACATTTTCCTTCTCCCTCCTTGATTTAGAATACATATAATTAATATTCAGCACACCGCAAACTGTCTCATTGCGCAGAGAAAGCAATAAGTAAATTAGAAAGGGTAATCAAAGACTTTACTTTTTAGAGTATTTTCTGTCATTAGTGAGTGCAATATAAATGAACCCGGCATCACCTTTGGTGATTGTGCGCAATGAAGACGGTGAAATCCTGCTGTCTTCTTTTTTCAATTAACCTATTCATGGCCTACTGACAAGTGGGGGAAGCCAATGTGTCATTGGCCATGGTACAAGGAAGGAAATGGGCCACCTGGACACTGAACTGTGAAAGTCTGCAATATTAAGGGTTCAGTATGCCCTTCAGACCTCTGGGCTCAGTGCCACTGCACCTGCTGCACCAATGGAACTTACGCCGCCGCTACTGAAATGTTTTCTTTTCTCTTTTGTTTTAAATCGCTGCATATGTTGTAGTTCTGGCTGCGGTACATACCGATAAAAGCAACCGAGGTGTGGCAGGGTGATGTGGATGCTGGGCACACTGAGGCCTCTCTGATGTTTATTTTTTGAGCATACACACTCGCAAAAAGAGCTTTTGTCTGGTAATGCAATTGCATTTAAAGCTCTTACTATCCTTGATGAGGTTTTGAAGCACTTAATGCACACTGAAACTACTCCACTATGCTCTGCTTATCACAGAAAGGAGCTGACGAAGAAGGCTGGTGGCATAAGAAGGTCCAGTGCAGATCCAGGTCCGCTGTATGCACATTCACAGGTTGCCACAATCTCAATAGCCATCTGACTCTACCCTCAAGTAATGTGATGGTGCATAAAAGCATAAAGCCCTGAACCGGCGCACTTATGCATTAATTCGGAGTGTAGTTTGACTGACACACATAGGGTGCCCTGTGTGTGACCTATATGGAGGCTAATGCCGCTGCTTAGAGGGACTGCTGAGCTCTCTGAGCTTATAAACATCTGGTGTTCACACACCCAGGACGAGAAGATGGCAAAAAGGTCAGGACAGAAGTCACTGGCATATGTGGAGGCAAGAGTCCGGGTTGCAAGAAGTAGATACACAACAAATGGAAGGGCTAAAAAAACTATTTTTTTAAGTAAATACCTAAGGGTCAGGGGTGAGCCTCCCTTCATTTCCTTCCGTCCTGTCTCTTACCACACACTCTAGAGCGCCACGTTTTTGCACTCACCCTTGCAGCAACTCTGTGGCTGTTGGGGACCAGCATACTTACGTTGTCCTGATTCTGTAGAAAGTCAGGAACAAATTGCTATTTCTGCATCAGTGCAAGTCCTACAACGAATAGCAGCTCAGTTTTGTTCATCCTGGCGGTGGGTTCAGATTTTTTCCACCCTGTTCGGGCCTAGGGTTCAGTCTCTCAATCATAGGCTGTTACAGTTGTCCCATGCTTATGAGAATTGTTAAAGCTACCCTAATTGACTGTGAGCACCAAAGTACCTCCGCCCGATACCTTATTAGTCTTGATTTAATGTCTAGTTGTCCAATGGACACACAAGCCATTAGAACTTCTTGTCCCCCAGGAAAATCCACTTTGTTCAGGCATCGGGAGATATAAGTTTCCCTCCCCTGTAATGCACAAGGCTAGTTTACAGCATCTTCCAGAGAAGGTTGCTTTCTCCACAAAAGTTGTTTCTGGTTTTCATATTAATCAGCTCTGTCCTTGCCTCCTTTTTTTCCTAGTTCCAAAGTCTCCAGCAGGGCTATTACATAGCCTTGATCGCAAGAGGACCTGGTTATTATTTGGATAAGACTAACAAGATTCATAAGGTCAAACAGATTGTTGCAGGGATTCTGCTCATACACAGAACTGTGCACAGAGACCCAGGACCTCAGTGAATTGTGGTGGAGCAAAAAACTCACCTTAGTACCTAGAACTCCTAACCGACTAGCATCAGTGTCTCATTGGCTCTTCGTCCTCTAGCAAAGGTACCAATGATTAGACAACCCAGAGCATGCGACTTAGGTTACTCTCAGGAATGGTGGGAATCAAGAAAACTCTTTTGTTTTATTCTCATACCAGTTCACAAAGTGAGTAAATAGGGACACAGAAAAGTTTAAAATGTTTATTTTAACAACGTGCTCTAAGATGCAGTATTTTTCCTAACATAAGCAGCCATATGATAAAAAATAATACGATCAGCATTGTTAAAATTCCATAAAACACAAAGGGAGAAATCATATTATAATGATAGTGGAAACAGGTCCTATGGTGCCTTATACACCACCCTCCCTAGCTAGGAACTATGTTTTATGTAATAATAGAAGGTCTCTTATGCTTGAATGGGGAACCCCATACCTCCTAGATCAGCAGAGGTGAATCACATCAGGATCTGCAAAAGCTCTCTCTCTCTCTCTCTGGAAACGGATTTTCTCCAAGTACCCAAATCATGCATGCAGTGCAATATTGAAGGCGCCAGAATTTCAGTTAGCTGCAGCTGCATGCATGTTGTATAAGCGTGGGCCGATCAGCCCGAATAACAGCTAACATTGTTATGAAAACCTTGGAGGCTTCAGCCATCACTGATCAGACTTGTTCTCCACCTTCTCACTGACCAGGTCACCAACTCTGGGTAGCCAGCCAAATACTGGAATCTGAAGTGTAGCCTCAGTTGTGGAGGGAAAATGTTCCTTTGCAAGACTGTCACTGGTCTTTTGTAGATTCTATAACACAGCAGAATGGTCATCTACGTCAAAGGGTGCGGCAGACGCTGCCATGTCTAGACCCTCAAGGTCCAGAACAAACATTTTGATGCCAAAGAGCCTTTTGTATGGGGTCTGCCCACCCACGGATTTTCTAGGAAGATTATTAAGTGCACATTGGACGCTATAGTGATGGGCCAGCCAGTTCCTGCCAGTACCTAAAACCCTAGCTGTCAAGGATTGGTTTTAGTCACGGTTCATTAGCTCCACAATACTATTGCCCTCAGGCTGGTATGGAGACGAACATTTTTCTTGGACCCCAATGAATGCAAGGCATCCTTGTACGCCTTTGAGGCGAACGCTGGACCCTGGTCCGAATGAAGGGTGCCACATGCAAAAATTCCCACAAAGACATGCAAATCCCTTATGACAGTGCGGGCATCAGCACTCCGTTGTTGCCACGCCCAAACAAAGCGTGTGCACGAATCTACTGCAACTAAGATGTACTTATATAAAGTATCTGAGCAGACAGGACTGCAGTGATCTAAATAAACGCACCCAAGTGGTTTATTAGATATGTACAACTGTGTCTGGGGCGGGCGCACAGCAGTTGAAGGTTTATTTGCTGGCAAATGTCACAATGAAGGACATATTCACACGTTTGCTTGTACAATCCGCACCACCAGTAGCGCTGTTGTAAAAGAGATACCGTCGCAGAAACCCCGACATGAGCCGAGGCCATACCCTCGTGAGCGGCAGTTATCAAGGATGACCTGCGGTCCGCGTTGGGAATCAATCTGTCACCAACATCGTTAATTCTCACATAGGGAACTTTATCAGGACTTAAATGATAAGAGTATCCTGAAGGGAAACCTCTAGGGTAATTGCCTCCCTTTTCTGTTGCAGCAATAGCTGCCAAGATGTCATCATCAATCTTACTTTTGGAACTTGTAAATGCTGGTACTGCATATGTCGCTACTGCTATCTTTGCTGCTTCGTCAGCAAGACTGTTACCAACAGCGTGTACCCCTATGTGCTGATAACCAACAGTATGAATTATAAACACGTGTGGCAGCCCTTCTCTAAGCTCAGCCACTCGAACCCATAGCATTTTGTGTTTGATTGTGCTACATTTGAAATCACGAAATTAATTTTGAGTCCCCAAAACAAATTGTCATTGTAAGACTAAACACAGTAGTAAGAGTCACTAACAATAAGAGTAGTCACGCTAGGATCAGCATACTCCAGTGCAAGCACCAGAGCACGGAGCTCTGACAATTGGGCGGGACAGTACCCTAATGTCTGTGTAAGCACGACATCGGACTTGAAATCTCCCTCCACCATTGTACCCACCACTATTGCGAAGGCCGCTGAATAAAAAATGGAAATCCTCTAGCGGGCGCATGGTCAGAGGAGCCGGATGAACGAATTCATACTGTAAGTACTCCTGAGGTTGCAAAGAGGAATCAAAAATGAAAGTGACATCTGGAGATGTCAAAGATGTTGCCCATTGTATCCACCTAGGATGCAAAGCCTTTGAATTAGGTACACTGGCTTTCGTCACTGCCACAAGGGCAGGATATAGGGTAACAACAAACATGCGTTTGCCCTGCGACAGCGCACGCTCTTTAAGAATCGCCATCTGAACTGCAGTCAGTACTTTTCGGCTATGGAAAAACGGATTTCAGCCGAAGTGTACAAGTGTGACTTGTAAGCAGTGGGGACAGTCAGGTATGTCAGGTATGTGAAACCCACCTCCCCAGGCACAATTCTTATTACCAGGTTGGTGTGGTTGTCATGAGTCCGTAAGAACTTAGATTCAAGAAGATCAGCTTGCAAGGATTGCAAGATGGCTGAATGTTCAAGCTGCCAGCAAGATTTGGTGAAATTAGGTTGTATCAAGGCATAAAGAGGTTTGGTACGCTGGGCATAATCGGGAATGTAAATACGTCCGAAATTTAAAAAAACCAGCAATGATTGGAGCTTTTTCAGTGTTGTAGGAGCGCGCAACTGTGCGCATTTCTCCAGGAAGTGAGGTGCTAAACCCCGACCTTCATTGTTGAGCTCATAGCCCAGGAACAACACTGTGTACTCCGCAGTGTGTGATTTTGCAAAGTTAAATTTGTAACCGAAGTCCGCAAACATGCAAATGATGTGGTCAACGCGACACAGACGCGGCCATAATTCATCGTCTTTGAGATAAATGTCATCAACATACGAGCACGCATGAGGGTCGTGCCTCTCTAAAAGAGAGACTATGCGGGCGGCAATGGCGCCTGGGCTGTTTTTATAGCCCATAGCTAATCTTTTGAAATGTTTCTGTTTACTGTCACAGGTGAAAGCTGTCCATTGACTACTAATAGAGGACAGGTTATGGCCATTGGATATGTCAAGCGTGGACTTAAACCGTTCACGCAAGAGACTATCCACAAGGGCAGAACTGTGTGTACTCTGCACCGCACAGGTCCGACAATGAGAGTTCATATGCCTGTAATCCAATACCAAACGGTACTTGCCATCAGACTTGGACACAGTACAAAGAGGATTATTCATCGGCGGCACACGTTTCAATCACACCTTAATATTCCAATTGTTCAAGGATCTCGGCAACGGGAGCTTTCGCCTCACGTCGCATGGAATATTGGGGTTGTGGCTGTGGCATAGACCGCAATGGTATCTCATGTCTGGGGGAAAGTTTGTCCCATCCACACTGAGTACGGTACAACTTCGGTGCAAGCACCGTAGCCCACTCTTCTGCAAAATGCAAGGCCTGCTCCTTCGGCACTGTATGTGCGAAAGCAGGGAGGATTACCTACTCCCCCCTTGGAGCGGCGAGAACGAAGGGTGGGGGCCAATAGGCCTCCGCCAACAAAATGTCATAGATAGAGGTCAGATTTTCCCAAAATACCCCTTTTATCGTACGCTGTATGTCACCTTCCATCAAAAGAACTATTTCATAAAGTCTGTCAGGGGGAGCCACTGTAGTGTCGGCTATCTCAACAGCAACGAACGTGTCAGTTGTTGTCTCCTTCAGATATGGATGCAATGCTTCCAGCACTACTGTAATTTCTAACACGCTGTCTAGCAGCGTCAGCGGCCACGTCCGGTTCCGAAGCTGTGTTCTCACTATCCGTGGCATACCTCGCTGTTGAAGCGGCAACTTTCTTCTTCTGAAACTGGGGTCGTTGACGCAAAAAGTCATCTTGCTTGCCTTTACCTTCTGTCTTGCGGGGCTGCTCGCGGCTTTGCTGGGCACCCCGACCTCTGCCGCGTTCTCCACCGGTTGGTGAGACCAATTTATCCTGAAAAGAGCTAGGAGAATGTTGGTCAGGAACCTGAAGACGATCAGGTGACTTAATATTAGCGCGGTCACGCAAATCATATTTGCGCTCAGGAGACGCAGATATTGATGATGCAGGACGTGACCCCTGTTTCTGCTACGGTTTCCCCTGTTTTTTATTCTTATTCCAATTCTGCTTTGGAGAATTGGGGCATTCATCTTTATTAGAACTCGCCCCCTGCATTTGCCTTTGTGCTGTTGTTGTTTTAGCAAAAGTCTTCACACCCAAACTATTGCGGCCAATGGCCTTATAAGCCTCTGCAATGATTTTCGGTAACTGACTGGGTTTATCGGCATCGGGGACATTGCGTAAAGCATTAGACAACTGGAAGTTCACCGCATCTCCCTTAACAGTAGCAAGGACGAGATCGGAAACAACCTCAAACACTCCAACAAGTCTCATTTCCAATTCAACCGCCGCTTCCGCTCTGTGTTCATCTTATACACGCTTAATGACGGAGGGTAGGACAGCCATGGCCGGAGTGCCGAAGCACTTAGCATGGACTGTCACAAATATCTTACTCCAGGTCTCACAAATGGGCACCTCAGGAATTAAGTCTTTCTGCAAACTAATGGTCAGAATTCTGTGTTTCTCAACAGGAGTCGTGTTAGGAAACACTGCTTCCAGTTTGTCAAATTTCCCAGCAAGCCAAAAAGGTATATCATCCTTATCTTGGTGGCGTTTGCCGAATTCACCATGACGGGATTAATTTTCATCCTGGCCGGTCCAACTGGTTGCGCCGCAGCACCAGGTGCCCCCACCTGGACGTTGCGTGATACATATTGCACTAAAGCCCGGTGCACACCCACCAAGGAGGTGTAGAGTACACGTAACTCAGCTATAGCGACAGTTAGATAACGTGGATACGGCTTGTAACCGGCCAAAACCGGCCACGTGGCCCCAGGAATAGACAAAGGGACCCAACCGAACCGCCATTAACGATTGGGGAAGGGCGCCATCAAACCAAACTCAATGCTGCATAGCCATAATAGGAACCTCTAGTGTCCTATATGGAGTGTATACCAGAGGCACGGCTGTGTGAGTATAAATGTGAAACGTACCAGTACCCGCATTAACTGCGGGAAAGGTAACCCGTGAGTGGAAAAGCTCAAACGGGTACGCCGCTTCAGCACTCACCACAAAAACTACTGCCATGCCATCCATAGTGACGCCATACATCTGCAAGTGATTGCGGACGGCCACCCTACTATGCGGTGGGATCTCAACATCAGCCATAGGGACACAGAAGAGAAGTGCAATGCAAAATTTAAATGATCAAGCTTGAACAAACCTATGTGTATATATAGGAAGGTTAAACCGTCACCACCGTCAACTGGAAACAATAGTGAGGGTGTCGTGGACTGATATAAGCACTACTCGAGAGTCTCAAAATAAGACCACATCGTTAGGTGCGCCATGTTGCAGGGATTCTGCTCATACACCGAACTGTGCACAGAGACCCAGGACCTCAGTGAATTGTGGTGGACCAAAAAACTCACCGTAGTACCTAGAACCCCTAACCATCTAGCATCAGTGTCTCATTGGCTCTTCATCCTATAGCAAAGGTACCAATGATTAGACAACCTAGAACATGCAACTTAGGTTACTCTCAGGAATGGTGGGAATCAAGAACACTCTTTCGTTTTATTCTCATACCAGTCCACAACGTGAGTAAATAGAGACACAGAAAAGTTTAAAATGTTTATTTTAACGACGTGCTCTAAGATGCAATATTTTTGCTAACATAAGCAGGCATATTATTAAAAATTAATACGATCAGCATTGTTACAATTCCATAAAACAAAGGGAGAAATCATATTATAATGATAGTGGAAACAGGTCCTGTAGTGCGAGAGGTCCCGGGTTCATATCCCGGACGAGCCCCCGAATGATTAGGATACTTTTAAGGCTGGGGTTCGTGGTGAGACTCTTAGTTTTAGTCGAGCTAAACAGAAAAAAGAGAAGGCGAGGACAGATCAGCTAAGCACTGCCCTGCTGGATGCGGCGCAGAGGTTAGCACAAGCCACTCTAGGGAGTCGCGAGGTGGAACAGCGACAATTGGAGGTTATGGTGGCCAAAGCAGCTCCAGAGGAAAGTTTAGCAACAAAGGCGGGCAAACTCTTTACTGCCCAGAGGGAGAAATGCTATGAATACAGTGAAAGGGTGGGTCGCACGCTAGCAGTACGAACAAGACAGAGGGAAGCCTAAGGGGAAATTAAAGAAATACAAGATAGCAATGGTAATTTGATTTCAGACAGGGGGGAATTATGGAAGTCTTCAGGGAGTTTTACTGTAAGCTGTATGAGGAGGAGCAGGATAGAGATCATGAAGAAATACAGAGGTATTTACAGGATACACCAAGTAAAGTATTAGAGGAGGAAGACAGAGATTCATTGGATGCCTATCTAGGGGTAGAGGAGATTAAGGAGGCTATGCTGAGCTTACCATCAGGCAAAGCGGCCGGGCCAGATTTGATTCCGGGGGAAATTTATAAAGTCTTCTTTACATCTATCAATCTGGACCTAGTTAGAACAATCAGGGAGGCACAGACAGGGTTGTCCATCCCAGCCAGCTGGGTAGGGGCGGACATTATAATAATTCTTAAAAAAGGAAAACTCCCAACGGAGCCAGGATCATATCGCCCTATAACCCCTATAAATGCTGACTTAAAATTTTTCTCAAAACACTAGCTGCTAGATTCTCCAAGGTAATAGGGAAGTTGGTGAGTGTAAACCAACATGGTTTTATTCCGCAAACACTACATGTTAGGAAGATGATCACTTTATTTGATGCACAAGGGGTAGAGGGGAAGCCAATGGCAGCTATGCTATTGGACGCCGAAAAGGCCTTTGATCGCGTCTCGTGGGAGTTTCTGTGGGCCGTACTAAGGAGAGGGGGTTTTGGGGCAGGATTTGTGAAGGCGATCCAGACATTGTATAAAAGTCCCACCGCTTGTGTCAGGGTGAATACAGGTCGTACTGCTCCCTTTGCAATCAAGCGTGGTACACGGCAAGGGTGCCCATGTTCCCCCCTACTTTTTGCGATGTATATAGACCCACTGATTTATAAACTAGAGCAAAATAATCGAATTCGGCCATTAGACACCAAAATGGGTTTCATTAAAGTTCTCGCGTATGCCGATGACATCGCGGTCATTACACCTTCACCCTCAGAGGCTATTAGAGCAATAGAACAGGAGGCGGAGCAGTTTGGACGGGTGGCAGGATACGCATTGAAAAAAGCAAAGACGCAAATTATAAAGAATACGCATGCAGTATGTACAGATTCACGGGTGGTGGTGGAGGGGGTTTACTTGGGTGTGGTTATTACAGCGGATCTGGATAAGTTGGTGGAAATAAACATATGCCCAATTATTAAGAAAGTAAAGAAAGATCTGGATAGGGTGCACAATCTGCATATGTCAATAGTAGGTAGGGTAAACTTTGTTAAAATGAACCTATTGCCAAAATTCCTGTATCTGTTTAGAACGATTCCTCTGTTTTTTAGTTCCATATGGTTTAGCACGATAGAGCACATGATTAAACGTTTTGTTTGGTCACAGGGTAAAACAAGAAGAGCGATAAGATTTATGTCATTACCAAGAGATAGGGGGGGGGTGGTTGGGCGCTACCAGATCTGAGACTATATTACTGGGCAGCAGCGATACAGCAAATGATAGGTCCCATGGGTGGAGCCGAGATGGAAATAGAGACGCACGCAGGATCAACAGTGATATACGGATTGGTTCTAGGGGTGGAAGCAGAGAACGTATTTTTGAGATATACGGAACCAAGTTATTTCAAGAGAACCAGATTTAAAACAATAGAGGCGGCGTATCAGGTATGGAAGGCGTTTAAAACAAGCATTTGCAATGCAATAGGTCTCGCATTTACGCGAGTTTGAGCTATTGGCATTGTAAATGACAATGCCTTTTAATTCATGTTTTCGTTTTTGAAACATAAATAAAACGCATTGTCATTTACAATGCCAATAGTTTAAACTCGTGTAAATGCGAGACCTATCGCATTGCAAATGCTTGTTCTATATTGTCTTCCCAGGGTCTAGACATTGACAAAAAAATACCCACCTTCCTAGACCAGCACAAATTATTTAGGTCCAACACGTACCTTTTTTTTAATCCAACTGCTCTGTCCTTACTCGGTGCTCTCATCTGCCCCCTTAAACTGTTCAAAGTGATTGGCAAAGTGATTGGCATGGTATGGGGCGGCTGTGTTTTATCCTCTGATAAAAGGAGATGCAGTAAGTGTGGCCCATAGTCCGGGTCCCGTTTCAATGGGGAATCCGCCAGCCAAGCGGCGTCATCGTTACAAACCCGGGCTGGCCAGGCGGGAGGGAGGAGAGCGCGAGAGAGAGAGGGAGAGAGAGAGGGAGAGAGAGATCATGAGAGGGAGGGAGAGAGAGGGGGCCAAAGTGTGCGAGGAGAGAAAGTACAAAATGTAGGGCCAGGGAGAAAGGGGTGAAGTTTGAGGGATGAAAAAATACGGATATGGGATTGGTGGGTACGAGGGGTGAGAGAGTGTAGAGTGAAATTAGAATGGAGCATGTGGAGTGGGGAAGAAAGAAGACTGAAGTCATGGAAGTGGAAGAGGGTTAGGGAGGCAGTAATACTAGTGAAAGGGAAGATTGCACATGTGGAGCGACTGGTATGGGGATTAGAGGAATAGAATCGAAGAGACCACTTTCCAACCCGGGAAGGATGGCGGGCGAGTGGTCCCTGCCAGGATTCAAACTCTTGACCTGCAGATCACCACCTCGCAGAGGCCAGCGTTTGACTCACGAGCCATCCCCGTCAGTAAGTGGATTCACAGTCAATAATATGCTAATATGAAAATACATCCACACCTGTCCGCAGGAAAAACGCAAGTGCTCAAACTAATAGTTGGGTAAGTACAGGGACTAGTGCAGCGTTTGGAGAACGGCTTCAGGGAGCTGCAACGGGTAACACATGACCCCTGTAATGGCTCCTTTGGAGAGGGTCCACCGAGGCTGCTGAAACGGCGGAAGAGTGATTCTGCATTTGGTAATTACACAAGCCTACGGTCATGATACTGCAATTCGGTATTTTGTTGCAAAATAACGGTTCCGTGATTATAGAGAATGCGTCAGGCAATCACAGCCACACCAGAATGCAATCACACCTATCAAACAAACTGGAAAACCATGCCGCCTTCTTACTTTGATTCAGCTTCCACAGCACAAACCTGAAAAGCCAAGACAAAATATAAACTGTGTTTTACACGTCGAGCCAGACTTAACCAAGTGTTTTTCAAGTTAAACAGATGCGCAATGAGCACTTTTGTTTTGTAAAACCTACACCGAGAGCCCATTAAAGAGAAATGTAAGAATCTAGTATCAAGTCATGGTGGCATTGGTTTAAAGTTTGCCGTTTTGGGACAGATTCTCGGAGTCGGAACAAAAAACAAGTGAAAGCGGGATGTAAGTAGGGGGGAGGAGAAGTCTGGGCAGGCAGGATGACTCAGGGGAGGGGGCGGAGCGGGGCAGAGCGGCATGTGGGTGTGAAGAAGCCGGGCCTTTGAAGTGAAGCTAAGCTTCACTTCAAAGGTGTCGGAGGAATGCGGGCGGCTGTGCACGCGCTTTTAAGCTCAATGCACATGCGCATTGAGCTTAAAAGTCACGGGCACTGCAAGGAATCGCCACGATTCCTTGCAAGTTAGATAAAGAGTCGATGAGCCCCTATAGTCTCGCTTGCTCGATGCGCATGCGCATCGACAGGCGAGACCTAAAAAGCTTTGGCCTGGGAAGATTTAATGCTTACACTAGACTAGGTAATAATCCTACACTACCGCAAGAGATCTTTGCGGATTCGATATTTAAGGAATGGGGTCGACTTGGAGTGAAAAAAATTGTAGATTTGATTGGATCGACAGGGGTGCGCCAATTCTCGGAAATACAATGGGAATTTGGTATTAGCACAAGGAGCTTCTTCAAGTATTTGCAGACGAGAAGTTTCCTAGCTAGTAAGAAAGGAGGACCACAAGGGTTTGAGGATAATGTAATACTACGAGTTATTGAGGGGGGACGCGGGTGTACGATAAAAAGATTGTATGCCGAGCTCATAGTGAATAGAGGGGATGATTTAGGAAATTTTGAATTAAAATGGATGGTTAAACTAGGGGTACCACAGGGGGTGTTTGGTAAGTCATTACAGCTAGGGCAGGAGGTTCTTTGTTCGTCAGCTCTACAAGCTCAACACTATAAAGCCCTCTACAAGCTATATTATACGCCAGCTAGAACTGCGCAGTGGGGAGGTGCGCAGGGGATTACTTGCCCAAGGTGTGATAGCACAGAAGGAGATATAACGCACATTTTTGCTGAGTGCCCGAATCTGCTGTCCTTGATAGGAGATATCGAAGCTTTCTTTGATAGATCTCTGGACTGCAAACTAAGACTAATGCCGGATGTGATACTATTAGGACTGGGGCAGGGCATAATACAGCTGCAATTCGAATACTTCGTGTTTGTGGCTATGGCTGTGCTTCGTTTATGTATAGCCTCTGCCTGGCGGGACAGACTCCCACCTACTATCCAGCAATGGATGGCAAGGTTGTTACACATTCATAATTTGGAAAATGCGATATACGCTAGAAAGGGGAAAAAGGGAAGAACATTAGGTTTGTGTGTATGGAACCAGATAGAGTGGAAAAATAGGACTGAGAGGACATAGGTTTATTCTCCTATTTTGAGCCTTATTACCTCTGTTGCGCCTTTTGGGTTATTTTTCCGTTTGTGTAGCTCTGGATGTTCTGATAGCTCCGGTAGGTTTGTTCACACTCTTTCTTTTTGCGGTGGGGGGGCTGGGGGGGGGGCAAATAATGTTGTAAAAATTGCTGAATAAAAATATTTAAGAAAAAAAACCAAAGGAAACCGGTCCTATAGTGCCTTATACACCACCCTCCCTAGCTAGAAACTATGTTCAATGTATTAATAGAAGGACTCTTAGGCTTGAATGTGTAACCCCATACCTCCAAGATCAGCAGAGGCAAATCACATCCGGAGCTGCAAAAGCTTTCAGTCTCTCAGAACGGATTTTCTCCAAGTGCCCAAATTATGCATGGAGTGCAATATTAAAGGCGCCAGAATTTCAGTTAGCTGCAGCTGCGTGCATGTTGTGTCTAAGCATGAGCCGATCAGCCCGAATAACAGCTTACATTGTTATGATAACCTTGGAGGCTTCAGCACTCACTGTGCAGACTAAGGTCGCGATGTACCTCTAGGGATGCCATTCTCATGTAAAGAAATTCACCCAGCCTAACTTACAACAACAGTTATATACAGTGTTGTGTGCAAAAGCAGCAAAAAGGTCAAATGGTGTTTAAACATCGAATACGCCTATGCTAACATAGCAATGTGCGTCAGCAGGGCCCTGCCTTTACTACAAGATCTTTGCAGTTATATTGCTGTATGGATAGGCCTGTTATATTTAAGCAGATGGATATTTTCATTTACCTGATATATCTGGTGCCCATTTCCCAAGGGGGAATGAGGCTACTGCTCACCTGATGAGAATTGTTCCTGTTACTGACTTTAGTAAGTCTGCTCCTTGGAGATCAGGCCATACTTTTGCTGAGCATTATTGTCTGTACTCTGACTTCAAAGTTGGTGTTTTAGTGGTCAAGGCTTCTGTTTGTAACATATTCACCCTAGAGTTTGCACATTTAGGGTTGAGTTGGCTTGCTACTCTTTTCTGTCTTTCGTGATCATTGAGAGAATCGCGTGGTGAAGAACGAAAAGTTACTAGTGTGTAAATATAATTCTTCACCATGGGTATTCTCTCTGAATTCATAAAAGCCTTACCGAGCTCCTCTCTTTTGAGGCCAGTGGTTTTGAACTGGATACTGTAAGTAGATATATTCTCTTTGTCCCAAATAAGAGCGGCCTAACCTACCTCCTGCTTTGCATGATGGAATAGCTCAGTCTTCCAAGATTCTTAAAGGAGTAGAGTTTAATTCCTAAGATGTGTATTCTTTGCATTGTGGCACTGTTTTCTCCTTAGTTCTAGTCACACTGTGTCTACAGAGGTTTAATCAGCCAAGTGTACTGTTGTAACTTTTATTTTGGCTTAATGGTAAGCAACAAAGTAAATGTTGCTTTTTATATACATATTTTCTGTTTACTTGGTTACATTGAAACATTTTAAACTATACAGGATCTTGTATAAGAGCAAACGTCTTTATAAAACGTATAATTTTATGAATGCAGAGAACATACCTTCTCTAAGTTGATTGTCTGTTTTAATTTTGCATCCTACACCACTTGATCATATGCAGAAGACGCTAACGCAGAACTCCTGTGTAGGCCAGTACATGCATTCTGCAATCATGCTTTTTTGTTAAGAAAAAATCGTTTTGTACATCCAGAGGAGTCCTCTGAAAGTGATGATGTTTGTTATCTTTCAGGGGCAGAAAAGAAACGGAAAGCTAAACACTTTAAATCACGTTGGGTTCACAAGCAAGGAATACCAACTTGAGATTTGAACACTGGTTCTCAGATGGTATAAAATGCAGATTGAATAGTCCTTGTTGCTAAGACTGTACTATTTATTCGAACTGTCTCAAATGAAATATGTATGGATGTTTTATAAAAAAAACTTACGCTTTATATAACATTCCTTTTGAATACTGTTTAAAGGTATAGTTTCTACTAACACTTTTTAAGTATGGAATGTATTTTTGTTAATTTGGTTCATTAAACATATATATATCACCTTTAAAGTGTTTGCTCTTTGTTCCACTTAATTGTATTATCAATGGGGTAACAACTAACACTTAAAAATCTATTTTAAATTGCTTGTTTTATTTAAGTTTTATATAGCGCGAACTAGACCCCAGAGGGTATCAGAGCGCTTTACATTTAGGATCGTTGCATTACAGGTTACATCATTTACAAGAGCAAGGTAGGCGACAGTAAACAAAACAATGTTGCGAGAATTAGTACGAGGGAGACAGGGAGGAACTGTGTCCCAATGTCCGGCTGAGTAGGTGACGGTCAAGGGGGAATACCAGGGCCAATCTCCTCTTTAGCTGTCTAGCAGCTCTACCGGGCAGCATCAGCCAAGTTGCACAAGACTCAGCTTTCAGAAAAGAAAGTATTGAATTGATATATATAGCGCTGGCTAGACCGGGAGGTATCAAAGCGCTTTACCAGAGGATTGTTGCATTAAAGTTACATCCGTTACAATAGCATAGTAAGGTACTGTAAACTAAAACAATGTTGCGAGAATTTGTAGGGGGAGGGGAGGAAGGAGCCATAACTGGAGACGAGGAAGAACTGTGCCCAATGTCCGGCTGGATAGGTGACGGTCAAGGGGAGAACCAGGGCCAATCTCCTCTTTAGCTGTCTTGCAGCTCCACCAGGCATCAGCCATGTTGCTCAAGTCGCAGCGTTGAGGAGAAACAGTTAAGAATAGATAAATACGCCACAGTTGCACAGTCAAGAAGCGGAAGAACATGCCCCCACTAGAGGGCAGAGGTAAGAGATGGGGGGGGGGGGGGGGCGAGCCAAGGAAGGAGCTGGGGGCTGCCATTTAGGCCGCCACAGCAGATGGGGCCGCCATTATATGGTCCGGCTCGACATGACCAGGCCTCTGTAGATCCGTGTGTAGGCCATGGTAAAGTTCCGCTCTATTTCACCACGGATCAGATGTGGCGGCTTCCTGAACCCACAGCAGCTGGCGACAGGGACAGATCCCACAGGGACAGAAGGCTGCGGGGTTTAGGCAGCGGCAGGCAAGTCTGGTGGGCGTCAGCGATGGCGAGGCTGCAGCGGGCCGAGCCAGATTCGTCCCCATGTCTCAAACCCCGGATTACGGAGATACAAGCAGAGAAACCGCCCATGTTGGGCGCGTACCAGCGGCCGTCCCCGGTCAGCTAGTGGAAGACTGAGTGCCTGAGGTCGCGGGGGTGAGGCTGCTGGGGCCAAGACCAGTGGACGTCCGCGGAGACGCAGCTGCAGCTGGACGGGCCAAGTGAGGCTGGGGCCTGCATCAGTCCCAAGGAAATGTCGGCAGAAGACAAGCCGGGGCCAAGCGGGAGTCGGGTGCGCACCAGCCCTGAAAGGAGTGGTGATGCCCCGCTCCATGGTCCTTGCAGCCAATCCAGTGGATTCCGCCGAAGGCAGCCCAACATCCAGTAATCCAGCCAGGCAGTGAGCGGGGAGAGGAGGGAAGGACTCACCAGCACTGTTCTCTGATGATACGAGGAGGTCGCAGCAAGGAGCCTCAGCATCCCGGGTTCTTCGGTGGCAACCGGGGTCTCGATCCTCCCACGACAGGCAGGCCCTGGGTCGGACGATCCCACAGCGGGTAGCCGCGGTCCAGGCAGATCTAGGTGCTCTGGCGCAGAGTGCTGCAAGATGGCGCTGGTAAAACAAATGGCGTCAAAAGGCTGCGCCCACCCTAATGGCCACTGGTGAGATGTCTGTCCTCCAGGGCGGAGGGGACGGAACTCTCCAGCAGCGTGTTGGCCTCCGGACTCCACGGGTCACCGGCCACAGGCAGGCGCTCGTCGCCCTCCAAGCTGGCAAGCGGGAGTGGCCCACCGTAGGGAAAATCGCCGGCATCACAGATCCGATGGCATCGGGACACCTCCATCCTCCGGAAGCGGCCGGCACAGGATTAGAGGGCCAACAGCGGGGAGCAGCACCAAAGGCCTTCAGCAGATTATCCCTGGAGCAAGAGGTGAGCCGTGTCGCGGTCGATCCAGCAGGTAAGTTGAGAGTCAAAAACTGATTCTGGGGAATGCTTCTGAGGGGGTGTGCAGTCGGGTCCAAGGGTCGTAGTGCAGAGGGTCACTTGTATTTTTACAAAGAGATAGCAGTGCATATTATAGGGTTTGGGAATAAAATAACATCTTACAAACCGAGAGAATTTTCTTAAAATCAATATGCCTATGTAACTTCTAAAATACTTTTATAAGAATTGCATGAAGAAAGGTCAAAGAAATGTGAGACCCTAAAAATCATTCTAAGAAATTAAGCAAAGACTACAAAACATGGAGGCAGGAGCTTTAGCAGGTAGTGCAGAGATTTGAAAAGACAGTTTCTAAAAATGTGTGAGTGCAAGCAATTCACATACTAGACCGGACACTGATACCCCCACCCTAGCTTTGATGGTGAGCTCACTGCTTACATTGGTGTCCGTGCTGAGGACTTCTTGCAGGAAGGAATCTATTGCTCAAGACAGAATGGTGGCAGAAATGTATGTGTCTCTAGGAGACAATAACAACAAGCAGGACAAGGTAATGATCAGAATGAAAAATGTAGCTGAATTTTAAACTTTTGGGTGATAAAGTAAGAAGTAGTACGTCGGAGAATACTTTTGAGGTGGAAAAGATAACCTAGAAACGTGAGCATGGACTGCTTAAATGAATTTCTCCAAGACCTGAACATGCAAGCAGTTATTTAAATCAAGTATGTAACACACCCCTTGCTTTCGTAAAGGAACATATACAATTGTAATAAGGATACAGTATTTAAATCAAGAATGTAACAAATCCCTTGCTTTCGTAAAGGAACATATACAATTGTAATAAGGACAGAGATGTGAGGAGTTTGCTTTTTCTCCTTTTACTTCTAGAGCTAAACTAACACCATACTAAACAGAACCATCTATCACGCAGACTTGAGAAAAAGGAACATAAATCCTACACAATCCAACTCCCCAAAGTCTCTAAAATCCTCCGTTCTGACCTTTCTTCGGAATATTCAAGCACTGTCCATTGTCTTGAAACTGCTCAGTGTTAGTGTTCTCCTCTGGCTTAGACTGCTACTGTTCCACCCCTTTGAATGAAGTGTACCTCTGCCAAATCAAAGTCATTAAGAAACCAGTCGTCTATGTCAAATGCACTTACAATGGTCAGGCATGCTGAAGCCATACACGAATATCACATAAGCAGTAAGTGAACTCTGGGAGGGAGGGATCATTCTTACCTCTGGGTTTGTGATACAAGTGTATCATTACTTAACAAAAGCTGAGAATATTCACATTCTATCTCCATTCTCGGGCTCTTCATTATGTTTCTTCAAATCTTGCTACTAACGAGGCGGCAGTCGCTATTGGTTTAAAGTAAAACTTATTTTAGAAGTCTGCTTTATTGTTTTATGCAAACCTTAAATAAAAGGCATTCACTACAATCAATTATTCTTATTACAAGTGCTTTGCTAGACCACTCAGCAGTTGGTCTGATTAGCATCCCCAGTAAATCAATATTCCCACCAGCTCACATTCCCCCATATTTTACTATGCTTGTGAGGGCAACCCATGGCTATTTTGATGGATTTTTCTTGCTATGAACACCAGTCCACTATTGTAGGTGGCGTCGAGGACTTCCGGTTGAGTGCTACATCCCTTTTACTGTGGCTTTGCTATCCATGCTCATTCCCTCACCAATCCCCGGGTGTATCGTGATTGTTCAAATTTCACAATAGTGCTACTCAGTGTTAATTCCACCTGTTTCCCTAGTACTCAAGTCAACACGCTTATTGTTTGCCAATATTGTGTTAGCTTTGGAACACTGGTAGTTGACGTGAAAGTTGTCAGTGGACAGATCAGCACATTGGAAACATGAAGAGGCCAGGAGCCTTCCTGCATGCTATATGTGGGGTGGTCTGAAGTATGCAGTAAGTAGGTATTTCAATTATACCAGCCTCAATTGGGTTGAGATAGCAATTTCTCAGGCAGCCAATCTAGCTTCTCTCCAGTCGGTATCGTAGTGCGTGCCAATCCTTCCACCTATTTTGCTTTGAGGACTCCAAATATATCTTGGGCATTAATCAATCAGGAGCGATAACTTTGCGATATATCCCGCACCCCTTCCCCAGGGTTCCAGTAGTGCCGTGGTCTCCAGTGGACTATATTCCTGAAGATTTGTATAATGTGTCTATATAACTGGTTAGGGCTTGCCGGAGTTATAGATGCTTCTAAAAGTAAAGTACAATTTCTTAATTGCAACGTTTGCTGACTATTCAGCCTTCTTTATAATATCTTCCATTCCACTCCTCAGTTAAAAAAAATATATTTTAGAAGCCCTTTAACCTTGCAATGGGTCCACACCAAAATAAGAAACATTCACACCTGCCTTCTTCATAATCACCTAACAAGCAAACTTTGCTGAGGAACCGGAAGCAAATGTTTTTCTCAAGGAAATGAATAACTGTTTGGCCTCTGTTGGAATAAATTCTGACTGTTTGTTCACAAAGCTTCAGACACTTCACCACACTTAATAAGGGCTAAAACATGGAACTTCGATAAGAAACTTAGGTTGTTCTCAATTCC
This sequence comes from Lissotriton helveticus, assembly GCF_964261635.1. NCBI lineage: Eukaryota > Metazoa > Chordata > Amphibia > Caudata > Salamandridae > Lissotriton > Lissotriton helveticus. Next base: position 1,437,387,522 of record NC_136063.1, on the reverse strand, counting down.
CAAAATGTTTCCCTGTTGGTGTTAAATACATTTCCTTGCAAATCTATTGCTTGTTCGTCTGAGACCCTTTTCTACAACATCAAACCTAGGGTGGGTAACTTGTTTGTGTTTAATAGCTCTGTATTGTCTTGTATAACAGTGCATAATCATGTATGACACCAGAGAATACATTTAGGACAGAAAATAGCACTCATTTCTACAACCATCAAATATGAGGGTAATTTGTGGAACAAAAACACAAAATTAACTGTAACATCAAACAAATAGTTTGCTGCTTCACCCTACCTTATTTACCTGAAATCTTGAACCTACAACTCCCCTCTCTGGAGGCTAAAAAGAATGTATTTACAGATGTGTTTCAGCCTGGGCAGGCCACATCTGAGCCCTTAGTTCCATTTAATGAAGCCCTGACAAATTAATGGGTACCTGAGCTAAGCCCTATTGTTACCTAACCCTAAACAGGCAGGTAGCCAGATGCCACTGATTGGTGCCAGGCCACCCTGATATTTTGACTCCCAATCATACTCCAGAGAGTCTGGTGGTAGAGGCTTCCACCAGCAAGGCGAACCCCATTCCTTTCATTGCAATTCTCTCGGACAGGGAATCAAAAAAGATCGAGGCATTTGTGAAATGGATGTTCTCGTAGCCCAATGTGGCCTTAAGGTTGCTTGTTCGGTCATTACATATGCCCTCTGGGACATGGTCCACAACATCTATCCACAGGGAGTTTGAGCTTCACTGGCTGAAACCAGTCACGATGCAGCTACATTTGTAATCTGTTCTGTTCTAGACACCACTGATTGCTTGGGTCTAGCTGTTGACACTAATGTGGTCCTCCTTCACGATGTATGGATCAGGTCTACGGATTTCTCTGGAGATGTCCAGGCAGCCCTTAAGGACTGCCTTTCGACAGATCTCGTTTGTTTGTTGTGAAGGCTGATTGTGCCCTGGAACGCTTCAGGGAGTGCTGGGCCACAGTGCATTCTTTGGGCCCTATGATCCCTGCGAGACAGTTCCGTCAACAATTTCGGCCCTTTCGGGCCTACTCGCTAGATTTGGTGTACAAGTTATGCCAGGGGTCCCCACAATAGTCAACCCATTGTTTCGGAGGTGTGGATCGGGCCGTCAATGTGCAGATACCCAGGGTCACAGATCTTCCTAGTTCAGGGAGAAGGAAAGGAGCTGTGATATCCCTACGAATGCTGAACACCCTCGCATGGTAACCACTGGCATCCACGAGGCCCCAGAGGTTAAAATTGAGGTTCTGTTGGGGAACTTTCTTGTGAAAGTTACAGAGGAATTGGAGAGGAGACTGAGGAATATGAATGAAGGATTGACAGCGAAAGAGGCTGCCCTGGGAAGCTGTAAGTTTTCAGTGATGTCTAACCAAGCGACCAAGATTTATCACCCAACCACCTCCACAGTGTCAATCGGCCACCCACATCATCGCAGTAAAACCCCCCACTCAGAACACCCCAAAAAACTCCCCAAACCCCATCCCCCAGAACAGGACCTAACATGTCATCAGCCCCCATCCAAACTCGTAACACAACACACAGTTCACTACTCTGTGTCGTCACTACAGAAGGCCTTAAGGGCAACGGGAGGGTGAATCAGAGCCAACCGGGGGCAGGCAGGGTCCCCGCCCCGAGCCCTTGATCCCATACGACACTGCAACACAATACCTGCTAGTGCGCAGAGCACCAGGGCATCCTGCTCCAACAGGAGTAGCTGCTACAGGCCCCGCTCAGAGTGTCATTCGTTAAATAGTCCATCCGCCGTCTGTGGGGTGACCGCCGGTCCGCCAGAGCTATCCACTTCTGAAACTTCTCCTCCAGACTTTCCTCCGTCCTCATCAGATTCCGAGCCCACCGATAGTCTGTCAGGTTGTGATCCCGTAATGGACGCCGTCGCGGCCAACGCCCCTTTCCTGTCCGCCGCCATCTGGTCGTCCTGCAGCGCCCTCTTGAGTTTATTCCGGTTGCGGATGCGTTTCGACTTTCGCATCTGGATCGGTTTCTGTCTCTCCCGTTCACCTTTACCTCTGCGATCTGTACCGGCACGATACAGCTCAAGCCATGACCATGCCTCGTCAGGGGTCTGAAAGAATTGGGTCTTGCCGTCCATAATCACTCGCAGTCTGGCCGGAAAAAGCAAGGAATATTGTATGCCCTCATCCCTCAGTTCTTTTTTCACGGATAGATAGGAGGCCCTGCTCTTCTGGACCTCTTGTGTGTAATCAGGGAACACCGTGACTGAGCTGTTGTCCACCTGAAAGGGGCCCACGGAGCGTGCCCTCTGTATCAGTAGGTCCCGGTCCTTGAAATGCAATAACCTGACCACCATAGGCCTGGGAGGGCAGCCCTGCATAGGCGGGCGGGCCGGGACCCGGTGCGCCCGCTCCAGGGAGAAGAAGGGGGACAGACCCTCCGGGGCCACGACCGTTTTAAACCAGTTCTCCATGTAGGCCACTGCGTCATCCCCCTCAACTTTTTCCGGAAGGCCCACCACCCTCACGTTATTCCGCCTATTGCGGCTTTCGGAGTCCTCCTCACGTTTCTCCAGCGCCGCCAATCGACCGTGGATATCAGACAGTTTGTGTTCCGCGGTCACCACCGCTGGTTTGAGCTCCTGGAGCAGTAACTCATTTTCTTTCACTCTGTCAGTAAGTTTAGCATGGTCCGCTCTCAAGAGACCCAGTCCTGTGGCGACCTGCGCTATATCCGTATGCAGGGACTCCTTGGTCGCGTGTATTGCCTCTAGTATCCCATCCAGCCGGGTCAGTATGGGTCCCGCCATCCGCGTCCGGTACATTCGCCTGGTTCAGTGTCACGCCACCACCTTCAGCGGCCATCTTGTGCCCCGTGAGCGCCATTACCGGTTCGCCTCTAGGGGACGGTCCAGCCCTCACCCCCTTCTGCTGAGCAAGGGTGGCCCCCGATCTTCCTGGTAGCCCAATAGGTTCAGCGGTCTCCCCAAGAAATGATCTCCAATCCCAGGTGCCAAGTCACCCGCAGCTTGTGGGCGCACTCCCGTGCCCAAAATGGCCGCTCACTCCCCATCACATCCTGCTCCGGGCAGGCAGCGTTCACACCCAACACGACTCCAGCAAGCACCTGGGGCCTCTCCCTACACAGTCTCTCGTTGCCCCCAGTGCGGTTATACCATGTCCTCAGGCAGAGTTGAGGAAGGCCCAATCCAAAGGTGCGGAGATGCCAATTGCGTGCTCCAGGACATGCAGGGAAACGGTATGCAGGGCCGGGCGCGCAGTCTGCAGGGGGTTGTTGCTCTTTAATGGCCGGCGCTCCGTGTCCCAGCGCCGTCTTCTCACCTCCCAGCCACCACCCGCGTGATCATGCTGTGCCAGCGCGCCGCTACCAATGGAGAACCTCCAACTGCCCCGGCCAATCTATTGAACCTGTCCGGGACCACTCCTCATGTAGCCCAGTGATCGCCTCCGTGGGCCGTCGCTTCGTTCAGGGAGCGACGTCTAGCCGGGGCACCCGGTCGGGGCGGCCAATCGTGCATGGGATCGGGTGCAGGATCCACCAGTTTGCAGTCCCGACCCGTCTCCGGTATGCCCCCTCTCTCCAGATCCCCACTGTGCGGCGCCGCCAGGCTCTTAGCGGCCGCAGGTCATAGGCGGGGAGCGATGCCTTCCTCACTCGGCCGCCATCTCCGGTGACGGGGGAGCGACGCCCAAACTGCAGAACGTCAATGCAGCAGCAAGGGCTCTGCACCGCCACTCCAGCCGAGAAGCCACTTGCTGCAGCAGCCGCACTCCGCCTGCTCCCCCAGGCTTCGGTCCGCACTATGCTCCAGCTGCGGCCCGTCATATCTCAGAATTCAGCCTCCGTAGTTCGGGGTCGCCGCCATCTTGCTTTGCTCTACGCGGTTCCTCCGAGCACCGAGATCGGGTCTTGGCGCACTTCTCGGCCTCCCGCTGGTCCGTAGCAATGCTCAGCCGCTACCCCGGTGCTCCGCACAAGATGCCCGCGCTACAAACAGCGCGTGTGTGGTGATTCTCAGGATAAGATGCGGGATCGGGCACAGAGCTGCAGGCTCACGCCGCCATCCCGATCGGCGCCCAAACCACGCCCCCTGATCATGGGTGATATTAAGAACCACAAGGGTTTAAACCCAAAATATGTAGAAAAATAATGAATGGCCTACATCAGTGGTTCTTAACCTTTTGGCTTCTATGGACCCCCACTTAATCATTACTGGAATCCAGAGACCCCACTGAGTCATTATTGGAAGCCGGGGACATCGGCTTAAGCAATTTAAATGATTTTAACCTCAAAACAATACACAAAAAACAAAGTATGTATCAAACAAATACACAAATAATTAAATATTTTATGTAATTCACAAATGTGTGAAATTGTAATGCCTATGTGATTTCAATTCAAGCACTGCTCAAAAGATCGCTTTAATGAATTCGGAGAAGGCAGCCCCGGATCCTCTCTGTGGTGTTAGCACCCCAAGACCCTTTGCACTGAAAGGTATACGAAGGTAAAACGCATTTCAATTAACTGGACTACACGCTCGTGTAATCAACACTTGTGTTCCTTGTCTTTTGAAAATGAATGTTTTTCTACATTGTACTGTAAAGAAATAGGTGCTTTGAATTACTAATGTGTCTTCCTTGGAGTAGTGCTGCATACATTCAGGACCGGACCGGCCGTTGAAGGCAACAGGCAATCCCCCGGTGGGCCGCATGGGCGGGGGCCGTTTTTGTTACAGGGCCAAAACGGCCCTGTAACAAAATCAGCAGAAACCCGGCCCTGGAAAAGAGCGCGGTCGCACCCCACACGCCCCCTCGGGAAGTGGGGGGGCGGCCGAGCACTTTGCCAGGGCCGGTTTTGGTTCCCAGTCCGGCCCTGCATACATTGCTATCATTTGTTTTGGGACAAAGCAATTTAGGACACTTTCTGCTAGGACCTCCTTTCCAGCAACTCTCTGAATATGCCAAGCTGAAGCTAACCCATCCTCTTCTCATTTTTTGACTTCCTATATAATTGGAATTCTACCCCCTTGCATCATGACATGTGCAGAGTGGGCCCACCAGCCCTTCAGTACCATCACTTTAGTCCATTGCTGAAAATATAGCGCGGTGTGTCTGCATCAAGCATGGTATCTTCCATGAAGCGGGAGGAGCAAAGAAAATAGTGGGAAGAGGGAATGGGTGGAATGCAGATTCCAAGCACAACAGATTGTATGCCAATGTTTGGGAGAAAATGTGTACCAGAGAGGGAATCATACATGTATATGTGAAATACACGTTCATCCAAGGGTTTGTTGGCGCTATATTACAAATGCTTTTTACCTAACTCAGTCGTACACATACTCTAGTCACTGTATTTTCCTTAGGGGTCTTATTTTTAGCTACAGCTTGGATTTACTTCTGCTTCCATTCAGCCTTCATGGTCTTGCTAACTGTCTTTTGACTGTTTGTTTTGTGATTTTTTCTCCCGAAGTGTGTGTAGTAACCACTGCTGCACGCCTGGCAGTTCCAGACAGGAACTGTAATTATTAAGAGCAATTTGGAGAAATCACATGTGTGTGTGTAAGAGGACAGGAGAGCAGCTTTCAAATGTGCGCACAGAGAAGAATGTAATATCTTAACTTGTGCGACAATGTTTGTTTATTCAATTTACCTTAAAAATGTAAGTAGGGAAATGTCCCTCCTAGAGGTGGATAACAGCATGTCTGAGATGTAGATTATTTGATGGCAGCAATTTTCAACCTGGCTCAGTATTCTTCCAGCCCTGCATTTCGCTACCTCCCTAATTAAATTAAGTTGAACATCACACTATTTACTTGGAACAGCTGGGGCTTTTGCAGTAGCAATATCTCTCAAATACAAGCATCTAAATAAAACCGCTTGTGCTTTTATTAAAAAAATTGTTGTACCCGCACAACCATGTTCCTTATTTTCACACTTGCAAAGTGTGTAAATCTTGTGTCTGCTATTGCAGTTTCAAAAACAATTTGTTTTCTTCTGAGAATGGTGATAATGGGCGAGGGAGTCGCACCTTTAACAATTCAGAGTCAGGAAGAAAAATATCAATATTACTCCACGTTCATTTGTAAGCCATCGAGAGCGCTTCTCCTGTCAGCACGAGATTCCTTTGTTTTGTGCGTTCCTTAAGGCCTCCTGCGTGGTGAAAATGCCACTGTGCGGCCGCCCAGGTGTGCAGCTTAGAGGGAACATAGCACAGGAGGCTGACACAAGGCCATCAGGAAAGACAAATAGGCCTACTATTCCAAAAGCATTAATGGGGCACAGAACCAAACCAAGGAAATCTTTACCATCTCTCAGGAACTCCCCCGAAAATGCAACTGCACGTGCTCCTCTCCAGCCCATCTACAATCTGTATTCGCTATGTTTCCACCGGTAAACATCCTTTACGACTGCGTTACAACGCATTCCAATACCCCGCATTTTTTACTCCGCAAAATCTTTTACAACGTAGGGCTTTACACCGCAAACATTGCAACGCATTCCCCATTACAACGCCCCGATGGAGTTAGAATAGTCAATTGCATGGTAATTTTATTTTTATTTATTTATTTAAGAAGTTTTATATAGCGCTAGCCTGACCGGAGGGTATCGAAGCACTTCACATCAGTTACAACAGCAGAGGAAAAGAGAGCAGAACAAAATACAATAAGGCAAGACAGTCCAGATAATAATCATCATAGTGACAGTGACGTAAGAGTTCCATTTCAAGGACATGTTAACACCGAATCTGGGATGGGGGATGTGTCAATCTCAAAGCTCCAGCTGCTCCTATCTGTTCGCTAGGGATCGGTTGAGTAAAAGGGTTTTGATCTGACTTTTGAATTTAGCGAAAGAAGTAGTAGTTCTGATGTGTGGGGGAATAGAGTTCCAGATTTTGGGCGCGGTGCCGGCGAAGGACCTGGCCGCGGTTTTCTGTTTTCGTGATTTTTGCGGGATGAGGAGTAGGGTGTTGGAGTTTCTGAGGGTCCTGTTCTGGCCTGCATTTTAATGGATTGCATTGGAAAAGATTTTGCGGAGTAAAAAGTGCTGGGTAATGGCACATGTTATAAACACTTGCGGAGTAAAGTGTCATTCGTTTCCACCCTTTGCAGCTAATGAGGTCCTCAACTTTGCCCTCCAAGCATAAAGCTTTCCATGTCCCAGCTCTCTCAAACATGCTATCACCACCCCTCTCATGGAAAATATCTGTTGACCCAACAGCACTGGCTCACTACCGGTATATTTCTAATCTCGCCTTGCTCAGCATAAATATGCAAATAGAATTGAGGAACAAGCAATTTCAAAACCACTAGGTCCGGTCTATGAGAACTATTCGCTTTGTTAATGTTTTTGTCATGTTGAACAGCCTCACGGCTGCTGTGCACCAGGGCAGAAAAAAGAGGGCCTGATGAGACGGCTGTCCCATCATTTTGTAGGCATGCCCATGCCGTCAACACACATGCACGCACCAAGGGCACTGCTTTGACTTTTTATTTACTGATCTGAGATTAACCTGTACATTTTTTTTAAAGTAACAGGAAAAGGCAGTTTTATAACTGAGCTATAACGCTTTAAAGAATAATAATAATAATGGATGAGCCGGTTACAGGAGTGGGGCAACACAGCCGGCAGGTGGGGAGAAGGAACAAGTGGGAGAGACATGGCGACGGAGAGCACTGTGGAGTGCTGAAGCACACAATGAAATAGAGTACAGTGGAGTGCATGGGGCACAACCACAAGTGTGAGAGAGCAACAAAAGTGTGGGTGGTTGGAGAGACAGCAGTAAATGACATGCACTCTCATGGAGTGCCTAAACAAGAAAAAAAAGTAGAAGACATGACGAAAGATGCTGTGTGGGGGCGCGGACAAGATGGCAACAGAGGAGTAAGTAGCACCTCTCCTCTGCGTCCTGTATTGACCTGCGGGTCACTGTTCTAGTCTTCCCTTGTACCAGCCACTCCCCGAGGGCTGGCTCACACTCACCCATCCAACACAGGCGTCACAGGACATGTGACCCTGATAATAAAAGGGGCCGGGCGCACGTGACCACATAGAGAAGACCTGCCAGAAAGCAGCAGCCAAACTGGCTGCATTATACCCACTCCTGAAGACCAAGCGATGCCCATGCAGAGCAAGGTGCGAGCAATCACCGCAATAATTCGACCAACTATGACATACGCTTCACCAGTTTGGAGTGGCTGCCGCCCGCAGCTTCGGGAAGACCTACAGAGACTACAGAGCAAGGCCTTACGGATTGCAGCAGGTGCACCTATGTTCACACGAACAGCAGACCTCCACAGAGACCTGGGCATTGAGATGTTGGACGACCATCTCCTCAAACTCAACAGGAAATTCTACAAAGGATTAGAGCAAAAGGAAAACCCACTGATCAGGAAACTCGCAGACATCTCTACAAACCCATTTGACCGATACCCGCGTCCCATTGAAGCGCTAAACTTGCGAAACTGAAACAGCAACGCAGCACCCAAAATCTCATCACTGCCTGAAGGCAAACGCCGGCAGATATGCAAAACTCACCGCTGCCTGATGGCATAATCGCCTCGGCAAGCAACCAAAACCCTTTCACTGTCTGATGGCATAATCGCCGTGGCAGGCACCCAAAACTCAACACTATCAGAAGGTACTTGATAGACAAAGACGAGACTCTCTGAGGAAACATGCGGACAATTCTGCAAACTCAATTGACCGCTACCCGCGACCCATCACTGAGCTGACCATGTGATACAACTCAACAGTGACAAAGCGTCACACATCAATAAGACAACCTAAACAGCGACTAAAAAATTCGAAATGAATGTGGAGTAATGAGGCTACTGCTTCGGTATCCAAAAACTCACCACTGTCAGAAGGAATCTGACAGACGAAAACAAGACAGAGCTTCACCTGGGGCCAGTTCCACAAACTATAACCTAGTGTCTGTGGCCTGATTTTATATGCACCGGGGCCTAGGGCCCCTCCACATTACACGTCCTGCCTTTCTTATCTACGCTTTCTTTGCCCTGCTCAATCCCCAGGTAGCAGCAGAAAGTTGACCCAGCACATAAAGGCTACAAAACACACTAGTTTCAAGGTCCTCCTGAAGCCAATCTCCAGCATGGGCCGCGTCCCCTGGACGAATGTGGTTCTTTGACTGGGGTGGAGCCGCAACACAGCAGAAACATGCGGTGCCCCTCACTGCACAAAGGCTCCTTGACCAGCCCTGGAAAGGCTGTATTTGGTTCAGTAGAGCCCCACATCAAAGTTGCCAGGCTGTAGCAAAAGCGGACAAGCTCTGCCGAACTTGTACACTGAAGCCTCAGGCGGTGTGGGATCATCTCGCAGCGAGGCACCCTTACCCTTACTAATTGATATAGTGACTCTGTTGAGGGCCTGCAGATTGACGCAGGAGAATCCTAGCTTTCGAGACACTGATGACACGGAAGTGGGTGCCTTGCCCTGCTGAGCGATAACATCCGGGAACTGGCTGCAGGCCCAGGCCAAGTGATCAGGATTTTGGCCAGCAGGCCAGGGTTCCTTTTGACGGACTCCCCTGTGGCAGACAAAGTGAGTGGAGAGCCAGGAATCCACAAATAAGCGACTATCTGGGGGCTGAACAGCACCTACCCCTCTTGGGCTGATGCTATCAGTGGGGGAGGCATGGAATGGACATTGCCGCGCACTGGGGCTCAGGGCTTTCACCATCATGAGGACACATGAATGCACAAAGGACTCTACCCTCAAAGATATGCTCACTAAGGTAGGAAAGCTGAGGCGCACCTCAAACGAAGCATGCATAGTGCGGAGGTCAGGGAGCCCTGTCTGCAGAGATCTTTTCCCTCATGAGTTGAACACCTCCCTCGCCCCCGACTCGGGCCTTGATAGAGGACCTATTTGGAAAGCCCCACCAGGACATCTCCTCACAGAGGAAGTCTCAAAAGACATGGGGGCATATTACCAAGCGGCAGCGATAATTATCGCTGTCCGCCCTCAGCGTTAAAATGTTAATTATCGCCACCTATCGCAGATAATTATCGCCATGCTAGCGCTGTATTAACAACGCTTAGCACAATGGCGATAATTATCCCAGCGATAGCAATGTTTTCCAGCGATGTTCCATGGAAAACGGCGATATTGATGATAGGGCCTGTAGTCTCAGCCACACAATCCACCCCCCATGTTAGGTATGCCTTAGTCATGAATTTAACAGACGTTAAATTCCTGCGTTAAGGCATAACTAATGCGGTTTCAAATATCGCTACCCCTCGTTGTGATATTTTCCCATGGGGTTTTGTCAGGCACGCCTCCTTTGCATCTCATTAACGATGCAATGCAAGACGTGCTGACGACAGGCGCTAAGGCAAGGAAACACGCGCTAGCGTGTCCTTGCTGATAAAGCGATATTATCATCAACGCTTTTTGCCGAAAACGGGCTCTAAAGCGGCAATAATATTATCGACGCCCCTTAATAATATGCCCCAAGGAGAACAGGTGTGGTGAGCTAAAAAAGCTAGGACAGCAAATGTTCACTTTTGAGAACAGCAGCAACATGAAAGAGGAGGAAATGGACTTGTTCAGGCGCGAACTGGTGAACCTGCAGAATCAAAACTCCACATTGCAGGCCCAGCTCCTGCAAGACTTAACAGATTTCGGAGATCAAAATTTGCATCCGGGGGGGCCGAGAGAAGGGATTTTGAGAACTATGTAAGAACATGTTTTTAACCATATCCTCGCTGACCTGCCTATTGCAGACTTACAGCTGAACAGTACACCTTCCCAAACAACATGTCGAGCCTGCACTACTTTCATCAGACGGAGGCTATAATGGACATGGCCCACCAAGTGAGCTCCCTTCAATTTGAGGGGGCCATAATATGGCTCTATCAAGACCTACCACTCGTCACCTTACAGCAACACAGTCAATCTAATCACCGCATTCTTGTAGAGCAAAGATGTGAAATTCCACTGGGTGCACCGCTTATGCCCGCTTTTCAACTGGAACGGAGACGCCCACACTCGTCACTCCCTTACGGAGGCAGCATTGATCCTAGACCTCCCGGAGATGGCATCCCAGCCAGAGCCTTCCCCCCCCCCACCCAACCTCCCCGCTTCCCCCCCCCCCCCACCCCCCACACTGCCCACCCATTGCAGCAGAAGCCTCCACGGTGATCGGGGAAGAAGCAGAAGGTGAGACCACCCAATGAAGAAATACAATGCGAAAGAAAGGTGGTCCTAGATATGCTGCACATGGATGATCTAGAGTCATGAGACTGAGCTTATATTGAGCAATCCACTTTGAGTCAGGGATCTGCTTTGCGGAGCAGACGAGACACAGCTTAGGGGTGGGCGGGCTAAAGGGAAGACTCTGGGTCAACATCGGATTGGTAAAATGGATTACGGACCCAATGGGCAGTCAATTGGCCCTGACTCTCTATTGTATACTCCAGTTGAGGGAAAGGGTAGCTCAGTTGATTGGTTCAAAGGGTAGGAATCAGGAACCACTCCTACTCACAACACTGCTTTTTCCATTCTACACCATCTCACATACTCAATCCACTGGGGAAGCTCCAACACCACTGCAGGCCCACCTGAGGCTACTTGGCAACACTAGACTTGATAACCATTAAAGGTACTTATCCTTAATACCCAACGCACCAGCAAATTGCTGCTCATTGCTTAGGATGCTCAGGGACTCTGAGTGTGACATTTACCTCTTACAAGAAACCCATCTCTAGAAGAAAGACTGAGGGTGACTAAGCTCCTGCTGGTTTACTTGGCAGCTTTTGGCATCCAGTCCAAACAAGAAGGGAGGGGTAGCTATATTGTTGGCTAATACGTTTAAGCGCAAGATCCTATCCACTTTTGCTGAAATCCCAGGCAGGAGGCTTGCGATGTGACTAGAGCAGTGAACACACATTTACACTTGGCAATTTATATACCCTTAACAACTATCAAGAAAGCTATCTGAGGGACGCAGTCTTTCAAATCATTAAGGCCCCAGACACAGAGATACTTACTGGGGAGACTTGGTGATGGACTCCAGTGTCTGCCGCTAAGTGTAGAGAGCAGGACAAACAGGGTCTTAGTTGAGAACGGGGCGTGACTGGCTTAAAGACTGAGGTCAGCCGATATAGGGCGCTCCCACCACCAGACTAAACGTTCTTTTCAGCCTCTCATCAGACATATGATTGATTAGATTATTTGGGTGCCACACAGCTCCTAATGAGGGATCCTCAGGTACATATAGGACTCATTGCAATCTCGGACCATGCCCCAGTACTACTTACACTATAAGACCCTGGCATGCCACCTTGACAGAGGCACCGGCGACTAGACGAACCCTTCTTGAAATAGGAGAAAATGATGGGGTCCATTCGTGGACGCAACACTACATTTATGAAAAAGAGCGAAGGGTCAGTTTCACAGATTGGCACATTCTGGAATGCCTTTTAATAAGTCCAAAAGGGGGGAATTTATCCATTTTGTGACTTAACTCAATGAAGGAGAATGACAGAGAGACTGGAGGACAGGGTGGGCGACCTAGAGCGACAGCACAAGATCTCACGGTCTCGGAAAAACTGGGGCCGACTCGGCAGCACGGCAACAACTTAAAGTGCTTGACTAGGATGCTGCAGAGTACCCATTACTACACACTAAACATAGATACTAAGCACTATACAAGGCTGGCAAACTGCTGTCCTGTAAACTTAGAGCAAAACAGAGGGAAAGTGCTGCTCAAATAAATCCCCACAAGGAAGAGACGGTTTACACCCTGAAGGGGATTACAGAGGCATTCTGGCACTTTTAGTCTGAGTTATATACCTCAGTACCACCCTCCATCAATGCCATACAGACTTACCTTAAGGCAATCCCACTGCTGAACTTCAACGCACAACAGTCAGCTAAAGGGACACTGGCTAAAGGGATTATGATGCAGAAAGTCATATCTAGCATTTCTAAGCTCCACATCGGTAAAGCCCCTGGCCTAGATGGGGTTGCGAGAGATGTGCACTGTCCCCTGATGGGGGAGTGTCTCCTGATCACACTCTGATTGTTAATTGAATAAATTCAATTGATACAATTTCAAACGTATCGATTGAATTTTTTGAATTAACAATCAGAGTGAGATCAGGAGATATTCCCCCATCAACAGACAGTGCACATCACTCATTAACCCATCCTCACACTCAGGATGATTTACCTAATCAGCACCAATAAAAATATTCAATTTAAGGTTCACATTATTACCTAGGATATACCGAGGAGTGCGCGGGTTAATTTTCCATTTGGAAAAACCTAGATGGGTTTACAGCAGACTTCTATAAGCCGCTGTGTCCACAGCTTGCCCTCAGGGGGTTGCTTCTTGGCCCATTTGTAGGAGAATGTAATGCAGAGCACAATCCTCTAAGAGATGGTATGTTTCTGCATGACCTTTCCTTTGTTCCTTCAAACATACCCACCGAAGAGTTGATCATCTACATGGAACTCTCTGGTACGTTCAATGTAAAATGAAAACCCTCTTTTTGGGTCCACACGGAGCGCCTCCTCTTCTTTGGAAGGATGAGGAGGAGCAAGAAAATGAAGATTATCAATGTTTACTGTCTAACATGACAATGTGCCTCCTTTTACTGTTGAGATTCCAAGTGTGATTTGCCATTTTCTCTGGAAACCAATTTCCTTTTTTCCAACCGTATATGCCACCTTATGGAGCCTGGATGAACCCTTTCAATCAAGACATGTCCCAAATACCTCACATGATAACCCTACAAATGTCAGGAACTGAGAATGCAAACCAGCAGCCTTCTTTAAGAAGGGGCCAGCAACAAAGAGGGCGCCGCAAAACCTTAACCTGGCAAGACCAACAGAGGAATATATTGATTTGCAGCATGACAACAGAAAAACCAGGGACAAGCAAGAACAGTCATTAATTGTAAATTTGACAGACTTAGTCCTTTCTGAAGATCAATCAAAAGTCTTAAATAAAGGACTAGGATTTGTGCCCACTCCAACCCTAGACACTTTCAAAGTTAAATGTGAGCTGGCTGAATTCTGTCGGATTCTGAAACTGAAAGCATACTTTTCGGGAACTGAACAGAGGACAGAGGAGGGAGATACCAACCTAAAAAGGAAATCCACCTTTAATCCTCCCAACGCTCGGATACCTGTGGAGATCCAAACCTTCGAGCAAGCCATCATGAAGGGCATAGACGAAATAAACATCGATAAGAATCAGATTTTCCAAAACCTGACAAAGAAGGAACGTCAAGCTCTTGAAGCACTACGTGGTAATGACGAAATTGTCATAAAGCCCGCAGATAAGGGTGGAGGAAAAGAAGGTTATAAACAACAATGTCTAACTCTACTGGCAGATGAAAGATTCTACACAAAAATAATCTCAGATCCAACACCGAGACTGCAGAATTCAATTGCGATGATGGTTTATAAGGCAGAGACTAATGCATGGATATCAAAAAAAGAGGCAGATTATCTGATCACAAAGGAACCCAAGATCCCTTTTTTCTATTCTTTGCCGAAAACGCACTAGAACAAATTCCCTCCACCAGGACGCCCGATAGTATCGGGGATAGGCTCGGTACTAGAGCCTTTGTCTCTATTTGCGGACCAATTCTTGAAGCCTCTAGTCCAAAGCACTCCAACGTATTTAAAAGATACGAGGGATCTTCTTAATCAAATACTGGAGATGCCATTTGACCAAACTGCCATGCTATTGGTAGGACTAGACGTTGAATCGTTATACACAAGTTTACCTCAAAGAGAGACACTACAAATGCTTGAAGACACACTATTTATGGAAGAGTGGGACCATCACACACCTCGCCACTTAGTCCTCGAATGTTGCCGGCTGGCATTAACTGAAAATTATTTCGAATTTGATGGAGACCTATACTTACAGAGACATGGAACTTCCATGGGAAGTGCGTTCGCTCCTCCGGTGGCAGGCCTGTATGTTAGTCATTTTGAAGCTAACAATGTATTTGCTGACATTAATCTCTTCGTTACCAGTATCCTTTACTGGAAACGATATATAGATGATGTCCTGATGATTTGGAAGAAAGAAACAGATCTGAGCCTCTTTATGGACTGGTTGAACACAAGAGATGGGTGTCTGAAGTTCACGTTCACATCAGATGATACCAGCATAGATTTTTTAGACCTGACAATCTTTGTTAAAGATGGACAGATCGAAACAAAAACCTTCACGAAACCCACAACAAAGAACAGCTTGCTGTCATATAAAAGTTTCCACCCAAAACCTCTCCGAGACAATCTGCCTTACAGTCAATTTTTAAGACTTAAAAGAAACTGTAGGCAAAATAATGACTATAAGAAACAAGCCCAAGAACTAGTCCTCAAACTTCAAAACCGGGATTACAAACAAGCTACGATTTCAAAATGCCGCCAAAGAGCTAATAATCAACCAAGGTTGTCCTTACTCGAAACTAACAGAAAAGAACCAGTTCCAAACTTGGTAACTTGTGTTACAACATACTGCCCAGCGACCTACATGGTCCAGAAAATAGTAAACAAGAACTGGCGAATATTGACTTCAGGGAACCTGGATTGGCCAAAATCAAGATTCGCTAATCGTCGAACGCGTAACTTAAAGGACCTACTTGTCACACACGTCCTAAAAAACAGTTACCGAGTGGACGGTTAAGGAACATTGATATGACAATCATAACAGGACACTATCCTTGTGGAACATGTCTAGCCTGTAACTTAACAACCACGACTAAAACATTACAACTAACAGAGACATTACTTTGGACCCAGAGACAACATACAAACTGTAATTCATCTCATGTGATCTACATGATTACATGTCCCTGTGGAAAACAGTACATAGGAATGACTTGCAGAAAGGTAAAGTTAAGAATTGGAGAGCACAAAAGCAACATTAGATTAAAGAAAAACAATACAAAACTCTGCACTCACTTTGTTGAATCAGGCCATGCAGTAGAAGATATGAAATGGACTGTCACTGAGATGTTGAAGGATAAGACTGGAAATGCCGAAAAAATTCTATATGAAAGAGAACAGAGGTGGGTCAATCGTCTCAAAACTCATCAAACTGGACTCAACGACATTGTCCCATGGCACCAATTTGCTTAAATGTATGTATACGTTACTTCAACATTTTCTTGGATACATACGAAAATTCTGACTATTTGAGAATTAACCTAGAGTTTTCTTTTCCAATCGAGATTTTTTGTATGTATAGTTCAAAAATGACTCCGTAATACAGAACCTAATGATTGACTATAAGCAAAACTCCATAACCAGAAGACTAGAGTTTGTTTTCCATGTCTATCCACTCAAACAAAACTACATGTAGTACACTTTCTATTACTATGACACATGAAGTAAAGAAAAACGATAAAACTGACTCCAATTTAGTTTTAAACTGACATACATGTTACCTAAATACAAAGTAAATAACATAAGATTTTGAAGCGATAATCTCGCATGTGGAGATGGTTACAATGAATAATGATAATTCCAAAGTAATACATAAGTAATAACGTCTGTTTTCCATGTCGTTTAAGAAAAGCAACATCGCGTGTGGTCCGTTTTCTATTGTCATGAGATCTGTAGAATAGAAAAACGAGAAACTGACGCGTTTCCGTGTCCGGGGGCAGCGCCAGCACCAGATGCGGAATACGCTTCATATTTCGGGGAAGAGAATCTTGAGGCCGATACGAAATCCCAATTAGTCTTCGTATTGCTGCCTAAAAATGATTTAGAATGTAACAAAGTAACAATAGATCTGTTATCATGAAAATGAAGATTATCCATGTTTACTGTCTAACAAGACAATGTGCCTCCTTTTACTGTTGAGATTCCAAGTGTAATTCGCCATTTTGTTTTCCTATCCAATGCCTACATTGTAAAGAATATGCCATGGGCAACTACTGCCCTCGATACAGTACTTACAATAGAAAAGTGTTGCAAATATTGCGGCAGAATATATACATGCCTAGGTAATCATACACAATAATATCATAAATTGATTCTGTGATTTCCATTACAGGTAAATTAAACCTTGTATTTACAAAATGGTGGGTATAATTACAACCACTCCCATACTGCACAAGAGGTGTGAGTATATTTTAATCTGTTTTGTCCTGACGAATGCTCCACAGACCCGGCTGGGCAATAAGGAGCTGAAACATGTTGACTGTATGTTTTAAGTGAAAGACAAAGATCCAGTTGCTTGATCTAACAGTATACCCAAATACCACCTTTTAATAACAAATCACACACTTTGGAATAAAATAGTAATTTGGGTGATGGTTTGTCTTTTAGAATAACTAAACCTTCTGTGTGGTGATACCTAAAGACATCTCTGGACACTGCTACGCTACTCCAGAGTGGACCTCAGGCTTGAGGCTGGCATGTAGCACAATAGATCACCCGATGACAAATGCCACGAACGTCTATGTGGGGCGGAGAATCAAGATACACCGCACTTTCAAAAAACATAGCGTTTATGAGGGTTATCTATACTATCTTGTGTAACGTAGTTACAAGTGTCCTAGTCTACTTTTGATATAAAAAAACAAACAAACATCTTTAATACCCAATGCCCCAGTGCCCCAGCAAAGTGCTGCTCAGTGCTTAGGATGTTCAGGGACTCTTCGTGTGACATTTACCTCTTACAAGAAACCCATCTCTAGAAGAAAGACTGAGGGTGACTATGCTCCTGCTGGTTTACTTGGCAGCTTTTGGCATCCAGCCCAAACAAGAAGGGAGGGGGTAGCTATATTGTTGGCTATTACATTTAAGGGCAAGATCCTATCCACTTTTGCTGAAATCCCAGGCAGGAGGCTTGCGATGTGACTAGAGCAGTGAACACACACATTTACACTTGGCAATGTATATACCCTTAACAACTATCAAAAAAGCTATCTGAGGGACGCAGTCTTTCAAACCATTAAGGCCCTAGACACAGAGATACTTACTGGGGAGACTTGGTGATGGACTCCAGTGTCTGCCGCTAAGTGCAGAGAGCAGGACAAACAGGGTCTTAGTTGAGAACGGGGCGTGACTAGCTTAAAGACTGAGGTCAGCCGATATAGGGCGCTCCCACCACCAGACTAAACGTTCTTTTCAGCCTCTCATCAGACATATGATTAATTAGATTATTTGGGTGCCACACAGCTCCTAATGAGGGATCCTCAGGTACATATAGGAGTCATTGCAATCTCGGACCATGCCCCAGTACTACTTACACTATAAGACCCTGGCATGCCACCTTGACAGAGGCACCGGCGCCTAAACTAACACTTCTTGAAATAGGAGAAAATGATGGAGTCCATTCGTGGACGCATCACTACATTTATGAAAAAGAGCGAAGGGTCAGTTTCACAGATTGGCACAATCTGGAATGCCTTTTAATAAGTCCAAAAGGGGGGAATTTATCCATTTTGTGACTTAACTCAATGAAGGAGAATGACAGAGAGACTGGAGGACAGGGTGGGCGACCTAGAGCGACAGCACAAGATCTCGCGGTCTCGGAAAAACTGGGGTCAACTCGGCAGCACGGCAACAACTTAAAGCGCTTGACTAGGATGCTGCAGAGTACCCAATACTACACACTAAACATAGATACTAAGCACTATACAAGGCTGGCAAACTGCTTTCCTGTAAACTTCGAGCAAAACAGAGGGAAAGTGCTGCTCTAATAAATCCCCACAAGGAAGAGACAGTTTACACCCTGAAGGGGATTACAGAGGCATTCTGGCACTTTTAGTCTGAGTTATATACCTCAGTACCACCCTCCATCAATGCCATACAGACTTACCTTAATGCAATCCCACTGCTGAACTTCAACGCAGAACAGTCAGCTAAAGGGACACTGGCTAAAGGGATTATGATGCAGAAAGTCATATTTAGCATTTCTAAGCTCCACATCGGTAAAGCCCCTGGCCTAGATGGGTTTGCGAGAGATGTGCACTGTCCTGTGATGGGGGAGTGTCTCCTGATCACACTCTGATTGTTAATTGAATAAATTCAATTGATACAATTTCAAACGTATCGATTGAATTTATTGAATTAACAATCAGAGTGCGTTCAGGAGACACTCCCCCATCAAGGGACAGTGCACATCACTCATTAACCCATCCTCACACTCCGGATGATTTACCTAATCAGCACCAATAAAAATATTCAATTTAAGGTTCACATTATTACCTAGGATATACCCGAGGAGTGCGCGGGTTAATTTTCCATTTGGAAAAACCTAGATGGGTTTACAGCAGACTTCTATAAGCCGCTGTGTCCACAGCTTGCCCTCAGGGGGTTGCTTATTGGCCCATTTGTAGGAGAATGTAATGCAGAGCACAATCCTCTAAGAGATGGTATGTTTCTGCATGACCTTTCCTTTGTTCCTTCAAACGTACCCACCGAAGAGTTGATCATCTACGTGGAACTCTCTGGTACGTTCAATGTAAAATGAAAACCCTCTTTTTGGGTCCACACGGAGCCTCTCCTCTTCTTTGGAAGGATGAGGAGGAGCTAGAAAAGTAGGTAAGGTGATGGTCTGGCCTACGTGAAAAGGTGTCACCACTTTTGGAAGAAAGGAGGCACTGGTCCTCAACACCAGTCCGTCTGCGGAGCATGTTCTATAAGGAGTGTGTACCGAAAGTGTTTGCAATTCACTTACCCTCCTGGGCGATGTAATGGCCACTAGAAAAGCAGTTTTAATAGTCAAGGGCGTACACATCAGGAAAGTTAGAACCAGGTTCACTTCCTGTTGCAGGGATTCTGCTCCTACACAGAACTATGCACAGAGACCCAGGACCTCAGTGAATTGTGGACCAAAAAACTCACCTCAGTACCTAGAAACCCTAACCGACTAGCATTAGTGTCACATTAGCTCTTCGTCCTATAGCAAAGAACCAATGATTAGCCAACCCAGAACATGCGACTTAAGTTATACTCAGGAATGGTGGGAAGCAAGAACACCCTTTGTTTGTTATTCTCATACCAGTCCACAACAGGAGTAAAAAAGAGACACAGGAAAGGTTAAAATATTTAATTTAACAACGTGCTCTAAGATGCAGTATCTTTGCTAACATAAGCAGACATATGATTAGAAATAATATGATCAGCATCGTTACAATTCCATAAAACACAAAAGGAGAAATCATATTACAATGATGGTGAAAACAGGTCTTATAGCGCCAAGTATATCACCCTCCCCATCTAGGAGCTATGTTTTATAAAATATAGAAGGTCTCTTAGGCTTGTGTGGGGGACCCCATACCTCTAAGATCAGCAGGAGTGTATCACATCAAGATCTGCAAAAGCTCTTTGTCTCTCTGGAAACGGAATTCTTCCAAGTGCCTGAAATGATGCCTAACGTGCAATATTAAGGGCGCCAGAATCTCTGTTGTCTCGCAGCTGCATGTATGTTGTGTCTAAAACGTGAGCTGATCAGCCCGAACAACAGCTATCTTGTTATGATAACCTTGGAGGCTTTAGCACTCACTGTGCAGACTAGGGTCGCAATGTAAGTCTAGGGATGCCGAAAACATGCCCTTCTCATGTGAAGTAATTCACGCAGCCTAACTTACAACAACAGCTATATGCAGTGCCATGTGCAAAAGCAGAAAAAGGTAAAATGGCATTTAAACTTCTAATAAGCCTATGCTAACATAGCAATGTGCGCAACAAGGCCCAGCCCTCACTACACCCTCCCTTGATCGGGGAACGCACAAGAAGTGGGGACAATATTTGGAAAGCAGAGTTCAAGTTCGAATGAGACAGAACAAGATAAAAATTTCGCCAAACTGTATAATTGCGAGTAAAATCCGAATTAGTAACCTCCAAAAATTCAAAACCCAATGTGGGGGTATAGTGTCAAACACATGTAATGCATAGAAAAAAATGAAGGAAAAAATTCATGAGTCCAGGATGGGTCTATGAAGCAGAAAAAAAATCGTCACTTCAATCCGACAGCGTATAGGCACAGTATGTTGCAACCGCCTCCAATAGGAAGTCGTTGTTATCGTCAGTGAACATTTCAGCCATCCAATTTAGTCAAGGAAAAGAACACACATGTTCCTCAACAACCGGAGCCTCTAGCACTATCAGAGGATAACTCGGGTGTTCTTCGAGATAACTGCGTGCCAGAAAGTCACGGGCTGCAGTCCATATATTCCAATTGCCAAGGACTCCATGTGCTGCTGTGCTGGCCATAATCGCGACACCAGAACAGTCTAGTTCATGAGCAACTAAGGGACTCATTAGTAGATCATAATCCGGGTTAGGAGACACCGTATTGCAGAGACACAAATCCAGAGCCCAGGGCCGTTTCTACCATTAGGCAAGCCTAGGCAGCCGCCTAGGGCGGCTAAAGGGGAGGGCGGCAAAAAACATGAATTTGGCCCTTGACTCCAGAGGGTCTGGGGTCACAGAGACATTTCTGATTTCTGCCGTGACTGCTTGTTGTGTGATCTTCCTCCAAGAGAGTGTAAAACAAAGCAGCACCTTCTTTGAATGGCCCAAATGAGGGACTTAATTGGGGGCCAGTGACGTTCGTGCCAGAATGAAACACAGCAGCAGATCCCAGTGCATGGGGTTCACGGCTGAGACGCCCCCACACTGCTCCTATGAGACAGTCAGTGATTTATCACCTGGAGGAAGAGATGGGCATGAATAGGAGCCCTGGATCAGGGGAGGGAGAATGAAGGGTGGCAGAGCAGCTTGTCACCGCATGCTTCTTCCCAGCGCCCAGAGGGGCCAAGCTGTTCCCAGAAGGGTGTGCGCTGCCCAGGCCTCTCTTACAGCCGGCACAAAGGCTGGCAAAGCGCCTCGGCCTGTGTGCCTCTGTCCAACAGCTATAAAATATTGGTGCCTGAAAGGGCCTGTGCATGAAGCCTGTGCGCAGGAGCAGGGGGAGGATGTTCATTGGCAAAAGCGGTATTCAAATCTGCCGTATTGGACCAGCTGACATTTAATAAAAGACCGCAAGGCCAGCTGCCTTTTCCTGCACTCGTAAATCCTAACATGCAGTTCAGGCACACAGTAGGCGGCAAACTTTGTCATTGTCGTGATATTGATGTAATATTTGCAGTGGATGCTTAATTTAGGCAACCGTCTCATAACTGTGCCAACCTCCCCATCCCCCTGCTCCTTCTTCACCGCTTCACTCTTTACTCCCCTCACTCTTCGCCTCTGACATTACTATTGCCATCTAAACATCAGTTCACTCACTCCTTCGCAAGTCATGACAACACGACACCACAGACTTCTTCAGCCTTCTGGTTTATTTTTCTCAGCTTCACAGCAGCTCTCAAGCCACCAAGATAGATCTCACTTACTGACTGAGCTCCTCTTCGGGCACTCATCCTAACTTGCAGTCAGTCCCATCATTCTCTCAGTGCCCCCAAGCCCCCACCCCCCACAATGAGCCAGAGTCTAATTCACATAATCAGAAACAAATTATTCTGGCTTCTCTTTAAAGTTAAAATCCTTCACCACTACTACCCCCCTCGTTAGCATAATTTATTCTCTTCTGTCGAGTCTTCAGAATCATTTCTCCCCTTTCAACTCACACAACCTTTGTCATTGTCAGTCTCCCTCGTTTCCCTACAATCTCTAATCCTCCTGAGATGCGAGCCCTACATAGCAGCCCAGCAGAGTTTCACTCAATCATCCACTTCGCCAAAGCCTTACCTTGAATCACAGATAGTCCCCACCCTACTTAAGAAAGCAAGCATTGGTAACGCCAATAGGTGTGGCTTGCATTTTGAAACCTGACTGATGTATTTTTAAAATGCCTATAGTAGTGCAAAACAAAGATAAAACGATTGCTTTTCCTATACAATGCATTTAGGAGTAAAAAAATGTAATGCAACATGATTCAGAGGTCTGAAATAGTCCCTTATGGATTGCCAAGCAAACATGACATAGGGGGGGAAAGGATAGAGCCAATAGCATGAGTTGAGAGAAAGACTTCTCTGACTGAAGCTTACTGTATGGGTAATTTAAAGAATGACTATCAATGGTTGCGGAGACAGCTGTGTCGACAAGCCAGAACTAAACACGGACCCCCTGGTAATTATTTTATTGTCACCGTCCTATTTCCCCCAAAGTTAGTGGTAGGATTTTAAAAGTCTGATCCTATCTCTCTTCAATAACATTTGTCACCCTCTAGTTGAATTTGCCATGAATGTTTGCTACAGAAGGGGTGCTCGCGCACACCTCCCGCCCCTTCACCACGGCCATCTGTGCCTATGTCCTGCCTCCTTGGCCTGTGCTCTGGGTTTCATATCTACCCCTTACCTTTCCTGAGTGTCCCTGACTGTTACCCCATCAGTTCGCCTTTTGCTTATTTACCAGTTTCTTTTTGTTTTTCTACTGCCCACATATTCCTCACACACAGTCACCCACATTGCCCTCAGCTGAACTCCCAGCTCTCATACACACATCCTTAGTTAACAGATACCACAAAACATGCTTAAAATGACATGTTTTATTAACACTCCAGACAAGAATGTTTGTTTACCTTTGTAACATTACGAAGCAGAAATGCTAACTTTGGTCGCCGAGGAAACCTTTGCACATTCTTATAGAAGGAATATTGTCCCCCTTCGTTCTTTAACTCTCTTTAGTAATAGAATTCCAGTTCTCTGCAGGTCTCCTACTACCTTAAAACCTGAGTTACCTCCAACATTGATATATGACGTTCTATAATATATAATTACATTCTTTATCATCTGTAAAACACCACCAATTCTTTCGAGTCAGTGAACTTTAACTGTAACCTTTTATGTAGGAGCTTCATGAATTTTTCAGACAAAGACAGGTTTTGCTTCCTACTGTTGTTGTTTCAGATAGGGTAGGGTTGTCAAAAAGCACAGTCCCCGTCGCATGGAGTGCGCTCTGTGTGATCTGGGCCCAGTCGGTGGGCCGAGGAGGAGGGAGGGAGTTGGGCGAGTGAAAGCATGCCAGTGGGATGTGGCTTCGGATGTTGTAGGTACACACACTCTTTGCCACCTAAGGTAACAACTGCAAAAAGAACAGAAGATGGACGGACTGCTGAGCCAATCAAACATTGCCCCAGTCAGTCACAGATCTGGGTTAAATTCATCATTTTTTTGCGTGCCACGCCATTCCAATTTAGACACAGCCACATGCAAATCAGTCTTGACCCTGTGCCTCATGGGAACAGTCCAGCCCGAACTGTCTGGCCAGGTCCTCCCTGGACCAGAAGCAAGCATCCTGGGACCTGTTTCGGGGCATCACCCCTCATTAGCCAGGATAGCTTAAATCTGGTGGCGTAGCGAGCATGCGACCCACGTCTGGGCATACCCTTCCCACTTAGGGTGACAATTGCAAAAAGAACATGATGGATTGAATGCTGGACAATGCAAACATTCACCCCAGTCACAGATCAGGATTCAAGCTAGCCTGGCTGATGAGGGGTGAAACCCCGAAACCGGTCCCAGGGTTCACGTTTCTGGTCCATAGAGGACCTGGCCTGGCAGTTCTGGCTGGACTGCTCCCAACAGGGGCAAGACAGATTTGCATATGGGTGGGTCTAAAGTGGGGTGGCACGGTGACCCAAGGAACGTCAAATTTTATCCAGATCTCTTGACTGGGTTGAATGTTTTAATTTATTCAGCATTCCGTCCATTATCTCGGCAGTAGGGCCTTGAAGGTAGGGACAGGTTCCTTGGAGAACAAGCACTCTCAAAACCATAACAGGGCTTAGGCCACACTGAGAGTTCAAATCTCAGCCCATGGGAGGCAGAGACACAGTACATTTGGAGACTCTCCTTAACACCCAGCCTGTGTTCTCAGACCTCCCATCGCCTCGTGGATCTGGCCTTCTAGGAGCTCGCTGCCTCTAGTAGCCTCTTGCACTTTGGACAATCCAGTGCCCCAGGGGAGTCTCTTGGAGCTACCACCAGCACTCTCACAGACCCCTTCCTCTAGCTGCTGCGCCCCCCAGTCCTCCCAGAGCCTATGTCTCCTTGCAGCCCGTCCTCTTAGTTTCCGTCCTCAAGCAGTCCTGGTCTTCTCTAGACCCTTATTGTCTGTACAGCTCCTGTCCTGGCCGTTAAAGGTCCCACACTCTAACAGCTCCAGTTGTATCAGAACTCCCTACCCTCTGGCAGCCCGGGCCTTCCCCGGAACCCTCGGCATTCTTAGCTCCTGTCCCAGAGCTTCCGGTCCCTCAGACCTCTCATCCACTAGCAGCCTCGGAACCTTCAACTCTCTTTCTCTAGCAGTCAGAGCCCCGTTCCCTTGCAGCCTCAGTCCTCACAGAGCTCCAGCCCTGAGCTCCCAGGCCATCATCAGCTCTGTGTTAATTCATTTTCACCCCAAAATATGCTATTTAAATATTTACTTTTATATTGAATAGCCTGGATGACAGGGGGAGAGAGTGATGGTAGTAAAAGGGAGGGGGCGACATTTTTCAATTCTCGCCTAGGGTGGCAAAACACCTAGAAACGGCCCTGCCAGAGCCCATTCAAAACTGCATCCCAGGCAGTGAAAAACTTGCTGCAAGCATGTAAAGTATGAAAACTGGAAAGATAAACCATACGCCACACTTAAAGTAGCCAGAGTCAGCGGTCCATAGTATTCAAGCATCCGGTCACAAAGTTGGAGAATTGTCCTAAAATTGTTCGCTTTTCCCCCTAGCCTTTTACCATGTGTGAGAAAATGCCTGCTGCGCAATGGCGTGCATAGATTTATTTGTGCTGTTGTGAAGAAGTGCTACTTTTTAAATGGATGCCATGGCTATGTGTTGTGCCGCCTGACTGAGGTGGGTTACCAGTCTAGTTGTTTGTTTCCCAGCAACCCCAGCTTTTGGAGGGAAGCCTGGCACCCAGGGTGCGCTACACCTCCCCCTAAACCAGTTGGGACCGGTTTCCCAGGGAACCTTCCAGAAGCTTCCATCCCTTTCTGGTAGGTGGGGTGAGGGGTGTATAAATAGCAGAGCTGGGGTTCCATGTGCTCAGACGGAGCATGGACCTGAATGAGAAGGGACACTCTGCCAGGAGGTACCGCCGCATGGGACTGTGTGCTGGCCCCTGTGCCCAACTGTACCCCTCTGCTGTCCACAGGGCCAGTTAGAGCCTTTGCTGGAGTGAAGACTGCTATGTCAGGAGGAATGCCACTTTATGGGAGATGACTGCTTCTAGGAGCTGCTGTTCTGCACTGATGAGTGCCCACTGTCTGCGGATCTTGCCCAGCCTTGCCTGCCTGCTCTGCTACCCTAGTGCCTCATGAGCGCTGTACTTTGACTGCCTATATTCCAAGGAGGTGAGGAGTGTGGGCACTACTTCCTTGTGTGGGACTTTGGATCCTCACCAGTCCCCTAGCACCCTGTGAGGCCTGCAGCTTTATTTGGTGGGACCTGCTGCGCGTGCTGTCAGAGCGCTACTTTATTCTGGGGGACCCTGGGACTGTGAGCCATCTAGCGCCTCGTGAGTACCGCCTCCAGCCCCTGCCCAGGAGAAGAAGGTGCGTGGGTCCTGCAGTGCTGTGCTGCCAGAGTGCTATATTCACATTGACTGTGCTCTGCTTGCTGTCTAGCGCCTCGTTAAGCGCTACACCTGTTTTCCAGCCCCCAGGACTCTTAGTCCTGCATTCCTGGACTTAGCGCTGCAACTTTACTCCTGCATGAGGAGAGCACTTTATCTATACTGCTCACCTGAGAGACAGCTACTTCCAGGGAGGGGTGACAATCTTTGCAACGTGTGTGCATGCATGAGGTTCACCCTTCTGACTTGAGGTCTATTGCACTTCCAGGCGCAGTGTAATCCTGCCATGATGTCCATGCTCCTATGCTAATGAGAAGTGCCCTAATGATGCCTAATGTACCTGCAAAGATTCATGCTCAAGGTGTTTATACCCCAGGATTGGTGCCTATTGTATTTGATGATGCCTAATGCTATGATGTATGCCTAACGTGTCTTTACACTAATGATATTGCATTTATGCCTCATCTGTTTTACTAAATAAGGTGGCTGCAGGTTGTTATGCGTAATGTGTTTCAAAACTTAAGGTTGAGGACTGATGTTCTTTTTCCCCCAAGGCTTATACTGTTTGTGTTCTGCCTAATGATTATGCTCCATGCTCATGACTCATGCCTGTTTCCGTTTTTGGGCCTAAGCTTGATGTCAGGTTATGATGCCTCATGATTTATGCCTAATGACTGCACTTATGCTAATGAGGTTTTTATGCACACTGTCATGCATAATGTGTTTCCCGGTCAATGTGATGCTGAGGTTATGTATAAGATGGTTTATTTTACATGCTCATGCGCCTATTGACATGCCTTGTGTGTTATGCCTAATGCATGTGTTTATAATGCTAATGGCTTCTTTTCCCCTAACGCTTACCAGGTTGGTGTTCCACATAATGTGTCATGTCCCAGGCTGCTGATGAGGTTTATGCCTATTGTTGTGCCCGAGGTGCTTTTATGCCTATTGAGATGTCACATGCATATGTTTAGGTCTAATGAGGACACATAATATGTTTTATGCCTAATGAGGTGCTGAGATATTCTAGAGTCATGCCTGATCTCATGTGGTTATGTGAATGTGCTGTGATTCATGACCTAATGTGTTATGCTAAAGGGATTTATGCAAATCCGATGTTGCTCAGTGCATGATTGTGCCGTTAGCTACTGGCCATCACACTCTTATTGCTAATGTACTTACATTTATTCTTAGTGCTTAGCGGTGGTTCTGGCAGCGGCCCGATTGGCCCTGCCCTGTAAATAGTTCCCCCTGTATATGGCTACCTGGTGCCAGTTGGCACAGTGTTACAACTGTGATTCCCTTCTGACGTGTTTATTTTACAATACGCATACTGTTTTTCACTTAACCTGGTGTGGAGTCTCCTTTTGTAGTGTGCCTTGTGTGTCGCCTGTGTGTGCTGCGTGGATGCTTTACACATTTCTTCCGGAGTTTGGCCCGCCCGCTCTGCACCACGCTACCCATTTCTAACAGGGACAGTTTCCAAACTTCGCTGAAAAACAGCATAAATCCAGCTTTTGGACCTGCCTGCTGCAGGACCTTTCACAAAGTCATTGAAATCAACATCACCAGTCAATTTAGACAAATGAAGATTAACTGACGCTAAAGTGGAGTGTTTGAGCCAGTTCTGACATAGCTTGCCTACAGAATAGGTAGTGACAGAATGGTCACTTTTAAAATGGGGATCCACCCTAACTTGTGTAAAGCCAGGGGCTAAACCCAGAAAACGATGCTGGCATGAATCTGCACTTTTTTGCCATAATAACCAGCCTTGAGGATCCAAACTGGAAATGTTAAAGGACAAATTTTGTAACAATGTCTGTAAATCACTAAGGGACCTACTGGTGTGATTATTCCTTTTAGAGTATTCTCCCAAATCAGGAATAGAAGGAGCAGTTCATTTTTTTTAGACATAGCCAATCCAAAGCTGGTGGTTTGTGAAATAGTCGCATATAAAAACAACATATGGCACGGGATGAGACATGCATGATGTAAAGTATCAGTGCCTTGCACTTGCCAATATTTACAATCCCAAACAGATTTAAGATCAATAGTATCTTTTCGCAGCGTACAGCTCCCAATAGCTAATTGGTCAATAAAGGACTTAGAATACAATATTTTGTGTGGGTGAGTCTAACTTTGGAAGAGGACTTCTCGGTCATCTTAAAATAAAATGCATCAGGATTGGATTGATTAAAATCAGTAAAGTGAGAAAACTTTTTCAAAAGAGTTTTGGAGCTGCCTTCAAAAGGAGTGGGACAATGTTCCCATCGTGTCTAATTAACCACATTCCTAAATGTGTTTGCTTTGTGCGGAAAAGGATTGCCATACTGTTGGTAACAAAACAAGTCCGCATAATTGGCAGAATCTAAATACAAATCTTCAGCATCAAAGGCAGCATAATATTTTAATTCAGAAAACAGAGCCTCTACAGCTTGGACATCCCAATCATCTGAGCGTATATTCTGTTTAACCACATCCCCCATTGAAACACGAAGTACATTAGGGATGTTTATAACCTCTGTGGGATCATGTACATGAAATTTAACAGCATCCTATACAATCCCATCTAAGACTGGCCAAGCAGTGATATTCACAAAAGTCTGGTCCCTTCTGTGTGATGAGCAGTGGGGTGCCAAAGTTCCATCAATTTGTCTAATTGTAGTTCTTTCTTTAACACAGTGTCCATTCACAAGATGGAAAAAATACACCACAAATCCAATGGACATAAATAAAATAATTGAAAAAGCACAGCCAATTGTAAGTCCAAGTGAAATTAAAAAATGTTTTTAAACCAAACAGCAAAAATTGAAACTTTTGAGGGAGACTTTGATGTGGTAGAGTCAGTGTCAAATAAAAAAGTGATCGATTAGCAACACAGGTCTCTAAATTGGGCATAGATAAGTCTGTGGGATAAGTGTACTCAGTATCATCAAGAGGATCACCAGCCGGTGGATTTAATAAAAGATTCGTAACTGTATTCATCTCAAAGGCAACATCAGGCCTGGTGGTAGGTGCCGGAGCCAAAATAGAGTTTCTCAGCATCACTGTACAAGAGACCGCAGGTGTCCTACTAAGAAGAATCGGCCACTCTGTGTAGTTTGACATTGTCAATGGGGATGTACCTGTTTTCCTTTCCACCAGGAAGTTGAGGTAAAATGACTGCTCTTGTACCCTGCACATCAAGCACAGGAACTGGAGCACGATACGAGGGGCCGAATTCCTGCTTGTTCTCGACCTTCTCTCGGACCAGTTCACCAACTCGGTGTAGCCAGCCAACTACCTGAATCTACAACTGATCATCAGATGTGGAGGGCAAGTGTTCCTTTGCAAGACTGTCACAGGTCTTTTGTAGATTCTGGAAAAAAGAACAATGTTCATGTACGTCAAAGGGAGCGGCAGATGCCGCCTGGTCTAGACCCTCATGGTCTGGAACAAACATTTTGATACCAAAGAGCATTTCGTATGGGGTCAGCCCACCCAGAGACCTTCTAGGGAGATTATTAAGTGCACGCTGAACGCTATTGAGGTGGGCTAGCCAGTTCTGGCCTATACCTAAAACCCTAGCTGTCAAGGATTGCTTTAAGTCACGGTTCATCCGCTCCACAACACTATTGCCCTCAGGCCGGTATGGAGACGAAAATTTGACTTGGACCCCCAATGAACGCATGGCATCCTTTTACGCCTTAGAGGCGAACGATGGACCATGGTCCGAGTGAAAGGTACCACATGCAAGAATTCCCACAAAGACACGCAAATCCCTTATGACAGTTTGAGAATCAGCACTCCTTTGGGGCCACACCCACACAAAGCGCGTGCAAGAATCAACTGCAACGAAGATGTACTTATACGCAGGAGAAAGGACCGCAGTGATCTAAATAAACACAACCCAGTGGTTTATTAGATATATACAACTGTGTGTGGGGCAGGCATGCAGCAGTTGAAGGTTTAATCTTCTGGAAAATGTCACAATGAAGGACATAATAACACATTTGTTTGCACAATCTGCACCACCAGTAACGCTGTTGTAAAAGTGATACAGTCGCAGAGACGCCGGCATGAGCGGATGCCATACCCTCATGAGCGGCTGTTATCAGTGTGGACCCGCGGTCCGCGTTGGGAATCAATTGTCGCCAACATCGTTAATTCTCACATAAGGAACTTTTCCAGGACTTAAGTGATAAGATTTCTTTGAAGGGAAACCTCTAGGGTAATTACTTCCCTTCTCTGTTGCGGCAATAGCTGCCAAGATATCATCATGAATCTTACTTTTGGAACGTGTAAATGCTGCAACTGCATATGTCGCTTCTGCGGTCTTTGCTGCTTCATCAGCAAGACTATTGACAACAGCGTGAACTCCGGCACGCTGGTGACCAAGAGTATGAATCACAAGCACGAGTGGCAGCCAATCTTTAAGCTCAGCCACTCGAACCGAGATCGTTTTATGTTTTATTGTGCTACCTTTGGAATCACTATAGTCATTTTGAGTCCAAAAGAACAAATTGTTATTGTAAGACTTCACACTGTAGTAAGAGTCACAATAAGAGTAGTCACACTAGGATCAGCGTACTACAATGCAAGTATTAGAGCACAAAGCTCTGCCAACTGGGAGGTACAGTCCCTTAAATGTTTGTGTATGCACATAATAGGACTTGAACTCTTCATTCACCATGGTACCAACCACTATTGCGCATGCCGAAGAATATGCATGCTTTTTACCTCGTCACAGGTTGTGCCACACCGTTAGTGTAAATGATGCAATGGAAATCCTCCAGCGGGCGCATGGTCAGAGGAGCCGGATGAACAAATTCATACTGCAAATACTCTTGAGTCTGCAAAGAGGAGTCGAAAATGAATGTGACATCTGGAGATGTCAAGGACGTAGCCCATTGTATCCACCGTGGGTGCAAAGCTTTTGAATTCGGCACATTGGATTTCGTCACTGCCTCCAGGGCAGAATACAGAGTAACAACCAAAATGCGTTTTCCCTGCGACAGTGCACATTCTTTCAGAATCCCCATTTGCATGCTGTCAAAACGTTTTCCACAGTAGAAAACCGCAGCTCAGCCGAAGTGTACAAGTGTGACTTGTAAGCGATAGGGACTGTGTCACCCTCATTAAAAGTCAGGTACGTGAAACCCACCGCCCCAGGCACGATCCTTATCACCAGGTTGGTGTGGTTATCACGAGTCGATAAGAATTTAGGGGCATATTATCAAGTAAGGGCGTTACATTATCGCCGCTTTTATCGTCAGGAAACTGCCGATAAAGCGGCGATAATGGGCTTGATAATATGCTCTATGAATTCCAATCGAAGCCAATGTGAAGAGGCGAGATGAAATGTGAGTCCTGGGTTTGAGCAGGAAGACCAGCCGTGCAGCTGCGTTCTGAACCACCTGTAAGCAGTTAAGCAGATATTCAGGAAGACCTAGGTACAAGACGTTGACATAGTCCAGTCTGGAGACAATCAGAGCTTGAACAACGGTCTTCCTATGATCAAGAGGCAGGAGGGGGAGGAATTTCCTCATCATCCGTAAGAGGCCAAAACAGGAACCAGCAATTGACTGGACCTGCTCTTTCATTGACAAGGCGTTATCTATCTTGATGCCCAGATTTTTTACCATGCTAACAGAGGAGAGGGGTGGTGACATATCTGATGGCCACCACCGTTTCCACTTATCCGTGGATGGAGAGCCGAACAAGATGACCGCAGATTTCTCAGGGTTAACATTTAAGCTGGTTCAACCTCAGCCAGGAAAAAACCTTTGAATGACATAGGTTGATCTTTTCACCTTCGAAGTCTGTTCCCTTGTCGCAGGTGAACAGAAGCTGCGTGTCATCTGCGTAAGAGATCACTTTAGCGCCGCACGCTTCTGCGAGAGCCAGGGGAGACATTTAAAGGTTGAAAAGAGTGGAACTCAGTATGGAGCCTTGAGGGACTCCCACTTTCAGGGCAGAGATGTGAGCAGCGAAAAGGGGAGTCCAAACTTCCTGGCGTCTGTCCTCCAGGTAGGGAGGAGAACCACTTCAGAACCGTGCCGCCTAGACCACCGTCCTATAACCTGTTAAGCAGTCCATCATGCAGCATGTTATCGAAAGCTGCAGAGAGGTCCAATAAAATAAGAGTTTTCCCTCAACACCTTTGGGTTCATGGCACAGCAGTCCTCACAAGTCTTGGAGTTGTGGTGTGACTCCAAGCACCAAAGTCACACCAGATAGGAGTCTGTCACAAACATCTGTCTGTGACTGGAGTCACAGGTTTAAACCCTGATGGCTTCTTGGGGGAGACCCCTAGCACACTGGGACACAAGGGTCTTGAAAAACGATTCAACATAATGTTGAAAAAAGGTCAGTTAATAAATGACTCCGGGTAGCTCTCCCTGGATTAGTGCTGATTGGCATGAAAATAACTGATGTGAGAGTGCTGGGGCGGCACCTATATAGGCACTGGGCATATCACTTACCGTGCCAATGTTGCCCAGCCGAAAAAAGCCATCTACCGGTTAGTAGAGATACTGCTCGAAAAGTTTCCGGATCCAGTCCTATGCTTGGGGAATATTCTACGGTAAGGACTCATGGGCTAGAAGTCTCTATCAGATTATATATATAATATATATACATTCACTGGGGGAAAAAAAGGTTACAGGGACATTATAGCTAGGCTCAGATTTCACTTTTGCAAAACCAGTGAAATTCAACAGTTACCTTAGCTAACTATAACTTACGCCCCCACAATGCACTGCTTAAGACCTCACATATTACAGCACTCATGACATGGTTTGTGACATCACTCATGACATCTCAGATGACATCACTGATGATATCATCCACAGAACCAGTCACAGTCCCCATACAACCTCATGTATGCCCAGTCACCCACCCGCTAAACAGACCCATACCAGTACTCACATACCCACTCACTCCGCCATAGAGGAAGTGGCAGTCCCCAGGGCCCCGCGCATAATTATAAACCACTGCCTCGGGATTTGGCCCACTTGCGGCTTCCTGAAACAAATGCGCGTGAACCAGCACGTCTCCCCCCCCCCCCCCCCATTTTTGCCACAGATCCACCTGCAAATTCGGGGCAAAATTGATTTTAAAAAAAAAGCTTTTAACCCCTGGCAGAGTTCCTTTGGGACTCCCCCACCATATCTAACAAAACATAGCGTGTATTTGTAAAGCACACGTTCACCTGAAGGCATCTTGGCGTTGAATAACAGATGTTTATTGTTTCCAAACTCAATGATACTCATTTTCTTGACCGCAGATGGATCTAAGTCCGAGTGGACCTGCTGTGATTTGAACCTGTGCCATGAGATCGAACAAAACTGAATCAGGAAAGGAAGGAGGCGCTGCTAAGCCTCAGAGACAACTTTTAAAAATTGCACTGAAATATTTTATTCGCACCATCTGTTTTTAAACTGCTGAGAGCATTTCATGATCGACGACAGCGTCGCAACGGAAACCGCTAGGAAAACGGGTTAATTGTAATTGTACACTGCATTGGGGGCATAGCATTGTGAGAAGCCAAATTGTGTTTTTGCTCGCCTGTACACTCCCGGCTACCACCGGTTAGCGGTCTAGCTTGATCGGCGCGAGGTCCCGCCCACCACACTTCAAAAGTGAGTGCGCAGAGTGGACACGCGCAGCGGCGCGCGTGCGGCGCGTCTAAGTCGCGTCAAAGTCAAGGCCTGTCCTCGCCTGTCACCGCCTGAGAACCGACGCACGACGCCTCGTTCGTCCGTCCCCCAGGTACTATAGCCAATACTATAAAATGATCACCTATACGAAGGACCAGATACTAGCTCTAAACACCAGCCCCCCAAAACCTCCCCAAATAACCACACCCCCTGCTCTAACCTGCATTTATGGCAATGTGCGTTCCCTCCCAAAGCACGCCTTACAAATCTGGGCAGTGCTCGATCAAGAAGCTCCTGATCTGTTCTTCATGACAGAGACATGGATTCAAGACCATTCCACCCCAGACATAGCCACAGCTTTACCTGAGGGCTATAAGATCATTAGACTGGATAGAAAATCTAAAAGAGGTGGTGGAACCGCCATCATATTTAAAGAGCACATAAAAATCACTACCATAGAGACTCATCTGGCGCCCTGGGGCAAATTCTTACTTTTTTCCTTACTACTCAATAACACTGAATCCTGGAAGGGTGCTCTGGTCTATAGACCTCCCACCACTAAAGCGAATTTCGCCGCCCAAATGCTAGATATTCTTACACCCCATGTCCTTGCATGTAAAAATTTCTTGCTATTGGGAGACATAAACTACCACCTAGAATGTCAAACTGATCACCATACTGCTGAGTTGAGCAACAGTATACCTGCATTAGATCTGAAAATACTAGAGACAGGCCCGACGCACATTGCGGGACACTGCCTCGATATCATCTGCTCTAACTCGCAACAAGTATCCATTAATGATCTCATTCCTGTACTATGGACCGATCACTCACTTATAAAATTCTCCATCAAGCTAAACTCACAGCACCCCAGACCCCCTAAACAAT
Source organism: Lissotriton helveticus (assembly GCF_964261635.1). Taxonomy (NCBI): domain Eukaryota; kingdom Metazoa; phylum Chordata; class Amphibia; order Caudata; family Salamandridae; genus Lissotriton; species Lissotriton helveticus. Next base: position 1,437,352,465 of record NC_136063.1, on the reverse strand, counting down.
CGAGCCTGACCAGATCATGGACAAAAATACAGATAGAGACTTTCCAGAGGCATTTCATTCCTCCCCCTGCCACCCAATCGGCGGATCAGATGGCAGTGGACTTAGACAAAGCCATTGTGAAAACTCTCGACATAATAGCTCCCAAGCGCCCAACTAAACGCCCCACAAAAAGCAGTCCCTGGTTTACCCCAGAACTGAAGAGATTAAAAGTAGCTACTAGGGCTCTAGAAAGGCGCTGGAGAAAAACCAAAAACTCAGACGACAAAGCCAAATACAAAACCTCACACCATGAATATATGGCGAATATAGCAACAGCAAAAAAAACCTATCTTGCCGACAAAATAAATCAAGCAGGGAGCTGCCAAAAAACACTATATAAAATAGTGAAAGACTTCACGAACCCCTTACCTTGCCATGCAAACGCACTTGAATCCCAGGAATGGGCCAACCAGCTATCCGTATATTTTAAGGACAAAATAAATAATATATATATGACCTTCCCTAATTCCACCCCCAACACTGATGCTCCACATTCCCTGTATCCTCCACATATGGAGAATCCGATACCCACCATGCAACTACTAGAATTCAACCCCTTTACTATAGACATGGTAATAAAGAATCTAGGGAAGATTAAATCAGGATCCCCAAAAGACTCAGCATCATCACAAATTCTAGCCAAAATAGGACCAGCTATAGCGACTGAACTTACCACTCTTTTTAATACCTCTCTCGCACAAAGTACATTTCCAAGCAGCTGGAAGGAAGCAACGATCAGGCCCATTATCAAAAAAACCAATGCTGACCACACAACTCCCTCTAATTATCGCCCAATAGCCCTCCTCCCCCTGTTTGGCAAAATGATGGAGGCAACTATAAACTCCCAACTAATGAAACATCTAGAAGACAACAAGATACTGGACGCCACCCAATCAGGCTTTAGAGCCCACCACAGTATGGAAACAGCTCTACTCGAAATAGTAGATAACATCCGCCTTGCCATTGATTCAAAGAAATCAGCAATCCTGATTCTGTTGGATCTCTCCGCAGCGTTCGACACCATCTCCCACACAGTACTAATACAGAGACTGGTGGGGGTTGGTGTCGGGGGCAAGGCGCTGGGCTGGCTACAAAGCTACCTGACAGACAGGAAATCTAGAGTTAAAACCGGTCCCTTCCTGTCTGATACCACAGATAACAACATTGGCGTCCCCCAGGGCTCAATCCTGAGCCCAACGTTGTTTAACGTTTATATGTCCCCCCTAGCCAAGATAATCAGGGAACATGGCTTCCAAACAGTCTCATACGCTGACGATACACAGATCCTGGTCACCATGGGCCCCGACCCAGGCGACACCAAAATCAGATTCCGGTCCTGCATGGTGGCCATCAAAAAATGGATGACCGAGAATTTTTTGATGCTTAATGCAGAAAAATCCGAAATAATGCTGTTCGGAAAGGCACACCAAATATGGGAACAGGACTGGTGGCCCATTGAACTTGGTCAATGCCCCCCCCCTAAAAGTACAGTCCGAAACCTAGGAATTACAATGGATGACCAACTCACAATGCAACCACACGTTAACAAAGTGGTACACACCTGTATAGGCCTTATGAGAAGCCTTAGAAAAATATTCAAATGGCTTCCTTTAACTAGCAGAAGACCACTAATCCAAAGCTTAATAACCAGCCGGCTGGATTATGGCAATGCATTGTTTGCGGACATAAATGCTTCTAATTTAGCTAAATTACAGACCATTCAGAACAGCGCGGCTAGGCTAGCACTGGACCTTCCACCAAGAACCCTGTCTGCCCCCTGTCTGAATCAACTACACTGGTTACCAGTTAACAGACGCATAAAGTTCAAGGTCTGCTGCCTAGTCCACAAATCTTTAAACGGACAAGGACCGGCATATATCAGAGACAAATTGCACCGATACAGCCCAGCGAGAAATCTTCGCTCCTCCAACCAACTACTGCTAAAGACGCCTAGAGTCCGTACAGTGAAGAACGGGGACAGATGTTTCTCAAAAATTGGTCCTTCTTTCTGGAACTCACTTCCCCTAGATCTGAGAGCAGAACCCAATCTGATTATGTTCCGCAAGAACCTAAAAACTCCGCTCTTCAAACCTTAGTCATCCATCTTCCATACATACTGTTTCTGTTTTTATCCATCTGTCAGCGCTACGAGACCTAATGGGTGAGCTATGCGCGATACAAAAACAAACACAAATACAAATACAAAAAAACTGCAGTGGACGCATTAATCCACTGAGCCACCAGACCCAGGGGATCCGTTTTTTCTACCCTGCCTCCTTTACTTTCTTTTTTTTTTTTTTTATTGTGAGACTCCGCTTCAAGCCGAGTCCCAAAATAGCTGCCAACCCTTCCTGGTTGAAGTGTTGGCACCCAATCAAAGTTCAGCATGGAGACTGTGGATCTGCGAATCCACTGCAAGGATCCGCGTCCCCAGATATCTATAATGTTTAACCTTAAATAGCTCTAAAACTACTGAATGAATTTACACCAAATCACAAAAAGCACGCTTTCTGCCTAATTTGGTTTAATTCCGTTCAGCGGTTCGGGCTGTAGTTGTGTTCAAAATCCCTATGGGAAAATGCATGGGGCAAACGCATTTTGGGACCTCCCTTTTTTCTTGGCCCCCAGTTGACGGATCACCCCAAAACTTTCAACACGCAGTTGAACTCACTGAAGTAATAGTTTTGCAAAAATTTGGTGAAGATTCGTCAAGTGGTGTTAAAATTATTGGCAAAACAAAAAAATGCTCTTCCTATAGGGGAAAAACAACACCAACAAAAAAATATATTGAGAGAGATTTGTTGCTCAGCACTATTGGAAGTGTGAGTAAATAAAGGATCGTGACATTGAACTTCAGTGGCGTAGCTAGGGGGGTGCGGTGCGGGCGGTCCACCCCAGGCGGCACTATTTTGGGGGCGGACAAGGTGGTTTCTGTAGCTGGGCAGAAGGGCTGCGCCTTTTTAGATACCAGCGTTATAGAAGCACTTATAATCCATCCATTTTCCTTTAATACTGGCATACCTTGCCTTGGCTTGCCTCGTCCATCCGCTTAAACAGACGTCAGGCAGCCAAGGAATTTTAATCAGGCGCATGGTGGTGTATTTCAAGCAGCCTACGAGCTGAGGCATGTACAGTATCAGCCTCGTACTCCTGGGGCTGCTTGTGAATTACAAAGCCGCCTTTTAACACCTTCGCTGCGGCGGCTATTCCGCCGCAGCGCTAAGGGGGCGGGGCGGCCACGCGGCGGGCGCATGCTGGTGACGGAACCGCTCCGTCACCAGCCTCAGTTGAGCTGTGCTGATGACGGAGCGGTTCTGTCATGGCCCCGCCCGCTCAATACAACGCCCAGCGCAGGCGCGGAATCCGCGCCGCGCAGGCGCGGCGAGCCTGCCATGACGGACCCGCTCCGTCATCAGCACAGTGCCACCGCAGCTGATGACGGAGTGATTCAGTCATCAGCATCGAAGGAGTTAAAAACCCCTCCCTTTCCCAACTTGTCAACGTGACGAGTTGGGAAAGGGAGGGGTTACAACCTTTGTAAGAGGGCCTGACATACATCACAAAGTCATGAGACTCGACTCATGACTCGGTGAGGCTGGGTCACGTGATGTAAACAGATACACTTTGCGCATGCTTCTGCGCCTCGTGTATCTGTTTTAGCAGTGAAGCCGGCGAGCAGCTTATTTCAGAGAAGTGGCCTACTGGTGTACAGTAGCCCCTCTGCAACACCAACTGAACTGACCTGAGTACAAGAAGATAGATAGGTAAGTACCCCTGTAGCTGTACATCCTTCAAAGTTCACCCCTCGGCTCTTTCCTTAACTTGCTCTTTTCCTTCTCTTTACATCCTTTCTGTTTTCCCTTTCCCGGCGGTATTTCCCATTCTGTAGCAGTAGCAGTTGGCACGCATTTCTCAGCATTCCAATTCCGCCTACCTGACCAATGCTTCTGTAAAGTGGCAGTGTATCCAGCACGTATGTTCTGTGTCAGGAAACCAAATTGCCTAATTAGAAGGTATGCGCTAGGTAAATGGTCACTTTCAGAAACATCACACTTTTGAACCAAAACATGCAAACTTGCTTGCAAAGGTTTTACTTTCTCATACTCAGAGGTGTGCATACTGTTAATTAGTTTATTAAGTTGCTTGCTTTTTTTACATGTACACCATGACATATTAACCCAGCACATTACTAGTAATGCTGAGAGGTTCTGGAAGTGCCTCGCACAAGATGCAGTGGCTGAGTTGTAAAGTTCTGATAATGTGTGATTGCAGCTATAGCAGTCCTTCTACAAAATAATGGTGCACTCCCATTTAAGGAATGATAGCTTCCACTTTGGTAAAGGTTGAAAAGATGACAATTTTTTTTGTGGCAGTAAAGTGGCAGGTTAGATCTACAGACTGAAATTCAAATCCTGGTCACAAATGCTTGTCTGGTGTATTGTTTGCGTGTGAAGGTGCCACTCCTGTATTCCATGGTCTTACCATTTATGCAGATACTTGTTCAGTGATTTGTGACACCTAGCTGATGCTCTTCAGTAAGTGGCATGGGTGTGGGCCATGCATACCAGCATCCACTAGAGGCATGATTGACCAGGCATTCAATAACGCTAGCAGAGAATGTGTTAGGCCATAGCTGCAGAATTTGGGACTAGGGAACTAGGTGTGAGTCTTTGCATCGGCCTAGTATCCTGTGATTATGGACAAATCACTTAATCTTGCTGTGCCTAAAAACGGATTTGTGCAATGTAACTTGTTAGGCACGATCCTGTCAAACTCTCGTCTTCCGTTGGTTGGAACAATATTGCTTTGAAGCATTAGCATTTATCCAACCCTTTGCCTTTTGTGACAAATCTAAAGCTGCGTCTGTGGGGAGCCAGAAATACTAGAATAAACTTGAAGTAACAGCCTGAATTTCACACACTTTTTATGTTTGCTGCCTTGTCTCAGAATATCCCAACTGCTGGAAATAGTGGCACAAATATGGTAACATTTCAATTCTACACATTTTAATATTTTGCATTGATTACTTGAATCTCTCCAAGTTTACAATGAGGTTCAAAGCACAGACACACAGCCTTATAAACAAATAATTATATTTCACTAAGTTCAGTTCACTGTAGGAGCAACACAGGCCCATTTATGACAAAAATAGTGCGGAAAGCTGCACTGAAATGCACCAATAAAAAAAAAAAATTGGGGAGAACCCCTAAATCTCCCCTTGTAACCATCACGCTCCCTTGCTATGCTCATAAAAACTCAATTATGCTTACACCTCACCACTTTCAAATTCCACCAGTCCCCCCCACCGGTTCCAACTGCTATTCCATGTTCTCCCATGCGATAAAACAAAAGACCAAAACCATAAACCTTCACATTTTGTCTCCAATAATGCAGAGTGGGAACAAACATAGGATATGCAAATACATTACAAAAATCTGTGGGTGAACACCTTGAGATGTGTGTGCACTAAGTGAATTGCAAAATTAGAATTTGGGGTAGGGCCTGAGTGTGGCAGAAGCAGATCTGTGGACATCCCATTGTTAATAAGTTGAAAACGGATCTGCAGGTGTTGCAGACTTCCCCTTCCTGCATGAGGCCTGAACTGGCACAGGGATTTTGAAAGAGAAGCCACTGTGCAGGCAGGTAACACATATTACACGTAGCTGCGTTGTAGAACCATTTAGGCATTGGGTGTCGGTGGTCTTTTCGAACCCATTTTGAGAGGTAAATATTAAATAATTTCTATTTTTTTGCACCAGCCCCTTATAGCCATTCAGGGAGAGGAACACCAAGACCTCCTTGGGTGGCAGAGCACAATGCCTGCAGTGCTGATATGAGCAGTCTCTGATGTGTTACAGTTAGAAAACACTTTGAGGGCATGTTTCCATTGGATGTGTGTGCTTGGCTTGGGGGTAGCTTTGCAAGCAGACCAGTTAGAGCATTGGGCAACTTTTTGATATGTTTCTAATGTTTTCTTCTCATTTGTGCTTTAAAATGCTATATTTGGACCCCATGTTTTTTTAGGCAGCATATTACTCTTATCAAGTGCATAATTTGAATTGAGCCACATCCAAGTGTTTATAGCGGGCACAATTAGGTTGTAGCGGAAGGCAGTGCGGGTTTCTCTCACTGGGGTATTATGGTGTTCAGTGGGGGAGAGGGTGTGGCACTCTGGCCAGAGCTGTCGAATTTGGAACGAGGGAAACGGGTTCAGCCTTCATGAGCAGTCCACCAGACCACTCTACTGAGGGAGCATATTCCCATGCTGGGCCTTAGAAGGCCCCACTAGACCTTAGAAGGCCTGATGTCTTAGCTCATGTAGATGTACCCTAGTGGTGCCATTTGTGGGTTAACCTTGAAGGCCTGCCCACCACAATCCATACTGAAGTTCATCTCCAGTCTTGCGGGCAGGCCTACGAAGCAGCACACCCTAGAGCAACAGTGATCTAATCACTGTGACTCTGTCACTGAGGTCACATGAACCTTGAGCAGGTTAGGGCAGTGCGAACGGTGTGACCGTACTGGGTACCTATTTCGGATGGGTGCGTAGTGTTTGCAAGTATATTATGGCTTATAAAAAAACTTGCTGCCTCCTTCCTGGCCTCCAGCAATTTTCAGAAACAATAAAAATGTCATGATAACTTCGGTGATTAATGTTCTTCCTAGAGAGAGTTTGGAGTTTTGTGTAGTGGAAGGGTTGACTCCTGGGAAGGTAGCGCAGAGAGTTGATGTGCCTGCTGCATAGAACATGCACCATGCAGATCACGAAGTGCACTGCTTTAATGGGGGGACCATGATGAATGGTCATTTTAGGTCAGCTGTAGATGATGGATCCCTGAACAGTGTCATATATGTGCATGTTTGCATTGTGCTGAGGGGGTTACCAGGTAATTGTTCACGCAGCTCTCTGATGGATGTCACATGCGGCTTTTCTGAGTCCCCAGATAGATCATGCAGTCTGTGTGTTCTCTTTTGTACTGCAAGTCACCAGTGTATTCAACTGTGTAACCTTGGACCGTGTCATGTATGTGCATGTAACTTGCATGATCGAGGAAACTATTAGCCGCGATGCTACGTGTCTCTCGGACCTCTTTTAAGTGCTCGCCATCATTTTTCCCCAGCACCCCCTCCTCCCCCCAGGGGCGGCAATCTGAGGGATAGCCCCGGGCGCCACAAGCTCTAGCTACGCCCCTGCATTGAACTGATGTATACATTTATGATGGCAGAAAAAAGAGTTCAGTGGGAGAAAGCAGCCTTGGACGTATTTTGTGGTGCAACAGTGAATGTGAGAGCACGCCAATAAAGAACAGGAGCTGTAAGAACAACACAGGTGGTCATTAGAGAAAGCTCAAATTGCGGAATTCATAAAATGGTGGAGATGACATCGCTGACGAGATATATTGAATTCAAAAGGATACCACGTGGTTGCGTATTTTTGTGATGCCCACATATGAAAATATGGATGCTGATCTGTTTGAGGAATGGAAATCTAATAGGGAAGGTTGCTCCTTTAGGCTCATGGAAAGACGTTTAGCTCATGCAAGGCGTTGTATGTAAGAGCAAACAGCAATTGTAGATCTCCTCATGAAAGTAGAAGAGACCGCTAAAGAACAGGAGGGAGTTAAGACACTCCTCAAGTAAATGGAGGACCGTATTGAGAAACATGAGGAGGAGGTGTGTATGCGCAAGGCTCACAAATTCAACAGGAATAATTTGGATTACCAATTTGGGTGGATCTATGCTTTTAGAAAAAAAAAATACAAGCCTTTCAGAGCCAAAGAGAGATTAAATACAATGGGTTGGTTGCAAAACAATGAATGTCAGTGATACAGAAAAGAGCTCGAACCAGGTTCCTCTGCGGATGAAGGACCTAGAGAGAAACTGGATTTTTAGGGAGGAGATGAGGTGTCTGAGGGTGACTTCCCAGCGAGGCAGGGGGCAGAATTGAGACGAGGTAATGGAATGAATATGCTACTTACCAGTATGCATTTGTTCTTGGCATGTAGGGCTGCTGACATTCATATGTATAGCATAGATCGCCGCCTAGTGTTGGGTCCGGATGATTGCACATTGTTGTCCTGGAAGAGTCTTCGAAGTATCACGAGATAGGTGGCTCCTCCCCTGGACTACAGTGCGCATGGGCATCGACTCCATCTCCAGATTGTTTTTAGCCATTGTGGCGAAGATGGAGTGTAACAGTGTGAGCGATGACCATGCTAAGAGTAAGTGTAAATTCTGCAGCCGCTACAGGCACCGGGGGGAGGGCGGGCGATATGAATGTCAGCAGCCCTACATGCCAAGAACAGATGTATACTGGTAAGTAGCATATTCAGTTTGAAGCATGTGGGCTGCTGAATTCATATCTATAGCATAGAATAAATAGCAGTCCCTCCATTAACGGCGGCCGCCTGTGCCAGCTGCAGACGTCTGAAAAAGTGTCTCAAGAACAGCCTGCCCCACAGCTGCTTGCTGCTTGGAGTGCACATCTACACAGTAGTGTTTAGTAAATGTGTGTGGTGTAGACCATGTGGCTGCTCTACAAATATCTTCCAAAGGGATATTACCAAGGAAAGCCATGGAGGCCCCCAACTTGCGAGTGGAGTGGGCTCTGGGGACCGTTAAAGTGCACTTAGCCTTGTGATAGCAAATCTGAATACACTTAACGATCCACCTGGCTATACCCGCTTTGGAAATGGGGTTACCTTTGTGCTGGGCTGAAAAGGCAACAAAGAGTTGTGTCTTCCTAAAGTCTTTGGTCCTATCGATGTAGTACATCAAAGCTCGTTTGACATCAAGAGTGTGGAGCATTCTTTCGGCTACTGTCTCTGGGTTTGGAAAGAACGCGGGCAGTTCAATGGTCTGATTGACATGGAACTGCGAAACCACTTTAGGAAGAAATTTAGGGTTAGTGCGCAGCACCACCCTGTTGGAGTGAATTTGAATGAATGGCTCTTGTACAGTGAGCGCGTGTAGCTCACTAACACGTCGTAGAGACGTAATGGCAATGAGAAAAGCCACCTTCCAAGTTAAGAACTGAATCTCACATGAATGTAGAGGCTCAAAAGGTGGGGCCATCAACCTGGTGAGGACCACATTGAGGTTCATACAGGAGCCGGCGGGGTCCTGGGAGGGATGACCCGCTTCAGGCCTCCTAGGAAGGCATTAATGGCAGACACTCTGAAAACGGAGAGATGCTGCCTGTTTTGGAGATAAGCCGATATGGCGGATAAGTGTATCCGGATGGAAGCGTATGCTAGATTGCATTTGTAGAGATGTAACAAATAACAGATGATGTTGGGAGTGGATGCATCTAGCGGGTTGATGTCGTGTTCAGTACAGTAAATGACAAACCGCTTCCATTTCGCTGCATAGCAAGCTCTGGTAGTGGGCTTTCTTGCCTCCCGTATGATATCCATGCATTCAGGAGGCAAGGCAAGGTAGCCAAACTCTAAGACTTCAGGAGCCAGATCGCCAGGTTGAGCTGTTGCGGATCTGGATGCTGAATGTCGCCATGGCTCTGCGTCAAAAGCCTGGGCATGAGGAGGAGCCTTTGATGCGGTACCACGGAGAGTTCTAGAAACGTGGTGTACCATGGTTGGCGTGCCCACGTTGGAGCAACCAGGATGAGCGTCATCGAGTGTTGCTTTAGCTTTCGTGCCACCAGCGGTATCAGAGGTGCTGGGGGAAAAGCGTACGCAAATCTGCCTGACCAGTTCATCCATATCGCATTGCCTTGCGACTGTGGGTGAGGAAACCTGGCGGCAATGCTTTGGCATTTTGCGTTTTCCTTTGTGGCAAACAGTTCTATCTCTGGATGACCCCACTGCTGGAAGTACAGGCGGAGAACCGATGGGTGTAACTCCCACTCATGCATTTGGTGGCTGTATCTGCTGAGCAGATCCGCCATCTGATTGTCCGTGCCCGGGAGGTGTTCCGCCATGAGGAAGATGTTCCTCTGAATGGCCCACTTCCACATGCTCTGAGCCAGATGAGAAAACTGTGGGGAGTGCGTTCCTCCCTGCTTTTGAATGTAGTACATGGCCATCATGTTGTTCGTCCGGATCAACACAACTTTGTTGCACAGATGTACTTTGAAAGACTTTAATGCCATGAAGATTGCCATCAGTTCTAGGTAGTTGATGTGCATCTTCCTCTGCTGCGTAGTCCATAGTCCCTGCACCGTGTAGTGGAGTACATGAGCTCCCCATCCCTGGAGAGATGCGTCCGTCGTCAGGGTAATCTGTGTCACAGGCTCCTGAAACGGTCGGCCCTTGCAAAGGTTGTGTGGATTCCACCAATGCAGGGAGTCGTATGCCGGACCGGTCACCAACACTAGGTCGTTCAACTGTCCCTGAGCCTGAGTCCACTGATGAGCCAAGCATTCTTGGAGCGGACGCATATGTAGCCTTGCGTGCGGGACTATGAAGATGCAAGAGGCCATCATGCCTATCAACTGCATGAACACTCTCGCTGGAAGCGAGTGTTGCGGTCTGAACTTCCGGATCAGCAACATAATGCTGTCGATTCTCACAGGATTCGGCTGAGCAGTGGCTGCCAGAGTATTTATAGTGGCGCCCAGGTACTGCCGCACATGGGCTGGCTGAAGGTGCGATTTCGGGTAATTTAGTGAGAATCCCAGATCGTGAAGAAGGTGAATGGTGTGGGACATGTTGGCGGCGCACTGCTGGGCCAACTTTGCTTGGACAAGCCAGTCGTCCAGATAAGGGTAAACGTGAACGTTCTGCCTTCTGAGGTGTGCCGCCACTGTCGCCAGGCATTTCGTGAACACCCTGGGCGCAGTGGTCACTCCGAAAGGGAGGACCTTGAACTGATAATGGTGACCCTGAATGGTGAACCTGAGGTATTTTCTGTGTGATGGATGCAGTGGAATGTGGAAATAGGCATCCTTGAGATCCAAGGTTGCGAGGAAGTCCCCCTGATATGAGCAACGGGAGGACCTGCTGCAGTGTGAGCATATGAAAGTGTTCTGATAGAATGTACTAATTTAGGGGTCTGAGGTCCAGTATGGGTCTGAGGGATCCTTCCTTTTTCAGGATTAAGAAGTACAGGGAGTACACTCCTGTGCCTTCTTCCTCCACCGGCACGAGCTCGATTGCCCCTTTTTGCAGCATGACGAGTACCTCCTGCTGCAATAAGTGCAAATGCTCTATGGACATAGGACGGTGTTTCGGTGGCATGCCGGGTGGAGTGGATGTTAACTCCAGACAATAACCGAACTGGATAAGTGTTCTAACCCACCTGTCTGTGGTGATGGATTTCCAGACTGGCAGGAACCGCTGGAGCCTCCCCCCGACAGGTGTAGTATGGTCGGGGGGCAGCGACAGGGCGTCACTGTTTGTTGGTGGCGGAGGAGCGGGAGTTGTTGTTTCCTCGACCTCTGCCCTTGGCGCTGTTGCTCCGGTATCCTCCCCTATTTTGCTTGGTGTAAGAGGATTGCGCCCCACCTTTATTGAATTGCATTTGCTGGGACATTTGGCCCCTGGAAACACCTCTATTGCCTGAGCGACGAAAAGTGCTCCCTCTAAACTGGTGGGACTGGAGAGCTCCCATGGACTTAGCAGTCTCGGTATCCTTCTTTATTTTTTCCAGGGTGGTATCCATCTCAGGACCAAATAATCTGTCAGGGTTTACCGGCTGGTTGAGGATGGTAGTCTGTATCTCCGGTTTAAATCCGGAGCCATGCCTGACGTCTCAACATCACACTGGTGTTAATTGCCCTGGCCGTAGTGTCCGCAACGTCTAGTGCACACTTAATGGAAGCGTTGGAGATGAGTTTCCCTTCCTGGATAAGCATCTCCGCTGCCTCTTTATATTGATCATTGAGATGTTGCAACAGGGTCTCTAGCGTGTCGTAGTGTGCCCTGTCGTATCTAGCCAAGAGTGCCTGCGTGTTAGAGATACGCCAGATATTGGCCGCCTGAGCTGCTACTCTCTTTCCTGATGCCTCCAATACTTTGGACTCCTTGTCCGGGGGAGGAGCTTCACCAGTGGTTTGCGAAATCACCCTTTTGCGGGCATTAGAAACGACCAGAGAGTCCAATGGCAACTGGCCCTTGATGTAGGTAGGATCGCCAGGTGCCGGCCTGTATTTTTTTTCAATTCTTGGGTTGACCACCCTAGACCACGTGGGTTCCTTAAAAATGTCCGCAGCATGTTTGAGGACCCCCTTCAGCATTGGGAGAGTCTTTACAGTCTTTTCAGCTGTTGAAAAAGTGTCAAAGAGGAAGTCCACCTCCACAGGGTCAGCGTGGAGCTCCACATCGTGTTTTTTGGCCGCCCTTTCAATTAAGGCATTAAATGCCGCAGAATCCTCAGTGGGAGAGGTCTTGACATGGTACACCTGAGGGTCATGGGCGGTGTGCTGATCCCCCTGGTCTCCTGCCCCCACCCAGGAGTCCTGTTGTTCATCAGGATTCGTGTTGGCAGGAAAGGTGTATTCCTCGTTCTCATCCCCAGCATCCTCCACATCAGAATAAGTGGGTGAGGGTGAGGCAAGACGTGCAGTCCGAGGAACTAGTGGCTTGACCAACACTGGTGAATCGGAATCAGGCTTCTGCGCTTTAGAGGAATTGTGTATGCCTCCAAAAGCTGTGTCGCCGTGATCTTTCTTTTGTAAAGCGTAAGCTTCCCGGTGTCGGCATCGATGAAATGCTCCGACTGCTCCTCCACCAAGGGTGGTCGATGCTTCAAGCCCCCAGCCGGGCGAGCTGGCTTCGACCCCGCAGATCCCTGCAAGTGCGGTTCGGGCACCGATCGTGGTGGGAAGGCCTTCGGTGCCACTTTCGGCGGCAACGTGAAGAGTATTGGCGTCGAAGACTTTGGCGTTGGGACCGATTGCTTCTGGGTGGAAGGTGTCTTTGGTTCTTCCGCTGAAGCCTTGTCCCTGATGCGCTTCAGGGAGTCCAAGACCTGCTTCGTAAAGGAAAGAACTAGTTACTTACCTGTACACTATGGTTCTCCAGTATTATCTTTCATAGATTCACATGCTTGTATCTTCCCCGTCGTCATGGTGGGAGTCTCCCGGTAAATGATAACCATAGCAGTAGAAGAAAAAACTGCCTGGAAGCCATAGAGTAGTGAAACCACAAGGTAACCTCTCCTCCTCATTATGTGACCCAAACTACAGCCAATAAGCAGCCAGCACCAGCCTACACCATTCCCAGCAGAGCCACCATACCTCAGATTTCCTACCGCCCAAGAGTGAGCTATGCAGGAAACCAGAAATAAAAAGGTGGTCTACCTAATGGAAACGGGGAGGCGGGCGGGCACATGTGAATCTATGAAAGATAATACTGGAGAACCATAGTGTACAGGTAAGTAACTAGTTCTTTTTCCAGTATTCAATCTTTCATAGATTCACATGCTTGTGTCAGAGTAGATAGCAGTCCTTGTAGTTAGAGCGTTTCTAGGCTAGACCCCTTTCTTTTCTCGGGGCTGCGTGCCATAAATTCCTTTCGGAAACAAGAACTCATTACAAATTAAAAGGTACTAACAATCAAACTTTGCAATTTCAGATATTAGCATAAAGGGAAAAAACCACTTTATATAGACAAAACAGTAGAATAAAATTCATAAACATGTACCTTATTTAAATAGATGTCGCAGAACTGCCTGTCCCACTGCCGCATCTGCTTTCCATTCCGTGTCCAGACAGTAATGTTTGGTGAATGTATGAACATTCGACCAAGTCGCTGCTCTGCATATGTCTGGAAGGGGTACTCCTGCTAGCAATGCAGAAGACGTCGCCATCTTCGGTGTATCATGGGCACGGACTTTCATGTCGAGAGGCCTTCCTGCTTTCTCTTGACAAAAAACAATGGCGGATGCAATCCATCTGGCGATGGAGGAACGTTAAAAGGGCCAGACCTTTTCTGGGCCCCGAGTAGGAGACAAACAGTTGGTTTGATTTGCGAAAGCTTTTAGTCTTTTCAATGTAGAACTTTAGGCATCTGCCAATGTCTAAAGTATGTAGAGCTTTTTCAGCCGCTGTAGAAGGATTTTTAAAATATGTAGGCAGGATCACCGGTTCATTTAGATGAAAAGACGAAGGTATTTTAGGCACAAATTTCGGATTAGTCCTTAGCATCACCATATCTGGCCTGAATTGTATGAAGGGATCCTGTATAGAAAAAGCTTGGATCTCGCTGACGCTCCTGGCTGATGTGAGCGCCAGCAGTAATGCTACTTTCCATGACAGGAATTGCAGTTCAGATTTGTGGATCGGCTCGAACTGAGCTTTCATAAGTTGTGACAAGACTGTGTTAAGTTGCCATGTGGGTGGAGGACGCTTAATTGGAGGAAACCTTCTGAATAGTCCTTTTAAGAACTCCTTGATTAGTCTGTTAGACCACAGAGATGGGCATCCTGGAGATCTTCTGTATCTAGATATTGCTGCTAAATGGACTTTAATAGATGAGTGTGCAAGCCCTGATCTGGCTAAATGCAGCAAGTAAGGAAGAATTTGCTCAGGAGAAGACGTCAAAGGATGCACTGTATGAGCAAGGCACCAAATACAGAATCGTTTCCATTTAGCAGAATATGTCTTGTTGGTAGACAGCGCTGCGGAACTTTGCAAAATTTCACGACATTCCGGAGTGATATCTAATGACTGGAATTCGTGCTCAAAAGGTTCCAAGCCGACAATTTTAGAGATGTCAATTGCGGATTAAGTACTTGGCCTCTGTTCATGGAAATCAAATCCCTGGTTGTTGGGAGCTGAATTCTTGGCTCCACTAACAATTGAAGAAGCTCTGTATACCAAAACTGCCTCGGCCAGGCTGGGGCTATCAGTATTATTTGGCAAGGTTCTGATCTCATTTTCCTCAGTAATCTGGGAATTAGGGGAAAAGGAGGGAAGGCATAAGCAAACATCCCTGTCCATCGGAGGTGAAGAGCATTCCCTCTCGAACCCTGTTGGGGGAACCTGCTGGCATAATGTCTGCACTTTTTGTTGCTCTGAGTTGCAAACAGGTCCAGACTTGGCTTGCCCCACACATTGAAAATCCGATTCAGCTGGACTTGACATAGTTCCCACTCGTGGCAAATGTCGGATGACCTGCTTAACAGATCCGCTTTTGTGTTGTCTACCCCTGGAACATGTTCCACTTGCAGCGTTATGTTCTGACACAATAGCCATTTCCAGATCCTTTGTGCCTGAATCGACAGGGGTTTTGATCTCGTTCCACCCTGCTTGCGCAGGTAAAACATTGTTGTTGTGCTGTCCGTACGCACTAAGACCGATGAACCTTGGATCCTGGGAAGGAAGGCCTGAAGTCCCAGGAAGACGGCTTTCAATTCCAAGAGATTGATGTGAAGTTTTGTCTCTTGAGGAGACCAAAGGCCTTGAATCTCCAGGTCTTGTAGATGAGCCCCCCAACCTCGTAATGAAGCATCTGATGTCATGACGTAGCTTGGAGATTGAGGTTCGAATACCAGGCCCTTTGTTAGATTGCTCCTGATACCCCACCATGACAGTGCACCCATGATCTGATGGGTTATGACCAGCTTGTCGTCGAAGGAACCCAGGGCTTGGACCCATTGTTTGTCCAGGGCTTCTTGCAGCGGTCTCATCTGTAAACGGCAATTGGGAATCAATGGGATACAAGAGGACATCATTCCCAGTAATGACTTGAATATTCTGATGGAAGTGAACTTTTTTGTTGCCAGAGATGCAGTCAGATTCAGGATTTTTGTTACCCGTTCTTCTGATGGGTAAACTTTAATTTCCTGCGTTTTCAAGATTGCTCCTAGGAATTGTAGAGTACAAGTCGGAAGAAAAAATGATTTTTCTTTGTTTATCCGAAGGCCTAATCTTTGGAAGAGATCCGTGCACATCCGTAGAGATCTCTGTGTTGCCTGGAACGATGGTCCTTTTATTAACCAGTCGTCCAGGTATGGGAAAACCTGGAGACTTTGCTGCCTTAAATGCGCCGCTATTGGAGCCATGCATTTTGTGAATAATCTCAGGGCAGACTTCAGGCCGAAAGGCAAAACTCTGAACTGGTAATGGCGCCCCGCCACCATAAATCGCAGATACTTCTTGTGTTTTTTGTGTATCGGAATGTGGAAGTATGCATTCAACAGGTCTAGAGAGACTATGTAGTCTCCCTTGCGGAGCAGTAGAAGAATTTCCTGTAAGAACAGCATACGGAAAGAAATTTTCTTTATGTATGTGTTCAGATCTCTGAGGTCCAGTACCTGCCTCCATTTTGATGATTGATTTTTCCTTATAAGGAAGAAGTGTGAATAAAAACCTGTTCCTCACTGGTCTGATGGGACTTCCTCTATCGCTCCTTTCAGTATGAGTGATAAGATCTCTGCTTTGAGAGCTGCTATATGTTGATGAACTCTGCAGAGAGGTGGACGATTTGGAGGCCTTTGTGAAAATTCCAGGGTGTGACCCTGTGTAATGATGTTTAATACCCATCTGTCCGATGTTATGGACTGCCAATGCAGGAGAAACTGAGAGAGGTAGTGGAACTGGTCGATCTGAAGTGGAATTGGAGGCGCCTGAGAAATATCACTGTCTGCGACCAGAGCTTTGCTTCCCTCTGGCGGCGGACTTTCTTCTTCCTTGTTGGTGGAAGGAAGTGTTCGAAGACCGGTATTGCTGGTAGGAGGAGTACTGATGGTATCCCTGTTGGTTGTAAGGTTGGTACCGATTAGATTGGAAAGAGGAACGTTGCTTTGAGCCATCCTTGCCTCCGTAGGGTTACCGCCCTAGCCATCTGGCGGAAAGCTATAGACGCTATGTCCATTGCCACGTCTATGGACTCCGACGCTGCTCTGGCTCCATCCTGCAGGATGGTAGTCGCCTCCTCTTTCTTATCCTCCGGAAGGTGCGACAGGAATGGTGCGATGTCAGACCACACCTGTCTATTGCACCGGCTCAGAAGGTCCATCGCGTTGGTTGCTTTGATGGAAGCTGCTGCCATGACTGCAAAACGTTTACCTATGCCGTCCATCTTCTTGCCCTCCTTATCGGGGGGCGCCACACATGTAGCCATAGGGTTCTTGGAGCGCTTCTGCGCTGCTTGAGTCACAACCGAGTCCAGTCGAGGATGACCAATAAGACATGCAGGAGCCGTCTCTATAGCGCAATACTTTTTGTCCAGCTTGGGTACGGATGCTGGGACTGAGGCTGGATTCTTCATCAGTTTGAGTCCTTCATCCCAGATATGATCAATAATAGGAATGGCTCTTACCGACTTCCTGGAGGACTCCTTGAAATCGTAAAGGAAACATTCGCTTTCCTTGATTGGCATATCAAGCTTAAATCTTTTAGCCGCTTTTCCCATCAAATCGTGAAAACTGGCTATGTCCTTTGGATGAGAGCTTGATTGAGGCAAAGGTGACACCGGGGACGTTGGAGCAATATATTGGTCCCATTCATCTCCAACCCCCTCATCCTGAGGAAGTTCCCCTTCCTCCTCTTGATCGTCCTGATCGGAATCATTTAAGTCATCACGAATTGTAACATTTTGGACCTCCGTCCGAGAAGGAGGAGGCGGCGGCTGAGCCAGGGGTGTCTCCTTTGCAGGTTGAGAGACTTTCCGCAGCAGCATTATCTTCCGGTAAGCGACGATAATAGCTATCGATCATGCTTCTTAGGTCTGATATTAAAGAAGTAGGCACCGACATGGCCTCTTCCCGCACAGGCGTATCCACTTCCTCTTCATCATCATAGTGGTAGGCCTGGTGAAATGACTCGTATCTCATCTGGCCTTTGACCGGCCGATCCGTAAAAGAGAAGTGCTCCTGGGCCTCTTGTTGGTCTTCCTCATCGGAATCCTGATATTTAATATGGAGTTGCGAAGGACTGTAAGCAACACCAAAGGATCCTTCCTCCTCTGATTCCTGGCAATCCAGAATGGTAGAGGGCAGTAAAGCTGAAATCTTCGGCGTGGAAAACTCCCCTTTTTTGCTCGTCAACGCTCCAGTCGACGGAGCAATCCTCTTTATGGAAATATAGGTTGAAGTTATCTTTGTTGGAGATGGCATCATCGACGATTTTTTCATCCTTCGACGGGACCGTTGACGGGGCCGTTGACGGGACAATCATCCGCATCGTCGACGGGATACTCGTCGACGAAGATCTTGCCGTCGACGAAGGTCTGGCACTCACCGCGACGGAGTCGTCGTCGAAGCTGTCGTCGTCCAGATTGTCGTCGACGAGATGGTCGTCGTCGAGGTCGTCGACGGCCTCGTCGGCGATCTGACTGGAAGTAGAAGGTTCACCTTCCTTAGATTTTCCTGCTTTTTGTTTCTTCACATCTCCCTTTTCCTCAGAGGACCCTCTTTTTAATTTCTTAGAGGTGTGTCCCTTGGCTTCTCCCTCAGACTCACAGTCATGAGTTTTCCTTTTCTGAAGCCATAATAAGAGGCGCGCTTCTCTATCCTTCAGTGTTTTGGCAGAGAAGGTCCGGCAATACTTGCAGTCCTTAGGAATATGCTTAGGGTACAAACAGTACAAGCACTCCTTGTGAGGATCCTCAGAAAACAGCCTGGCCTTGCCACAGGACCTGCAAGCTCTGAAAAGACTCTTCTTGGAGCTTTCAGACATATTGAATGAAATGATGCTTGAAAATAAAAGAACAGTACCTGTCTTCCAACTGTGAAAGGTCAAAAGTTCAGTGACAAGAGAATAAACTGATCAGAGCTCAGGGAGACTCCTTCTCACACGAAGGCGGTTGGAAATCTGAGGTATGGTGGCTCTGCTGGGAATGGTGTAGGCTGGTGCTGGCTGCTGATTGGCTGTAGTTTGGGCCACATAATGAGGAGGAGAGGTTACCTAGTGGTTTCACTACTCTATGGCTTCCAGGCAGTTTTTTCTTCTACTGCTATGGTTATCATTTACCGGGAGACTCCCACCATGACGACGGGGAAGATACAAGCATGTGAATCTATGAAAGATTGAATACTGGAGAAGCGGATGGCTTCGTCGACCCGACAGACGATCTCGACCCACTCACATGTGAAGGCTCGAGTGTCGATGACTTGGGCTTTTCCGGCCGAGGCGCAGGAGCATCCTTCTTAGGGGCGCTACGCTCTCCTTCCGTGGCAGCAGACGTCGACGCCGGCTGTTTCGGATCGACGGCCTGGATTACTGTTTCCGGGGCCCCAGTCGTCGGCCCGACGCTTTTGCTTGACTTAGGATAGACGCCCTTTTTGGACTTCGGCTCGACGCTCTTGCTTGACTCCGGCTCGATGCCCTTCTTGGACTTCGTCTCGATGCCCTTGCCCACCTTCGGGTCGTCGCTCTTGCCCGACTTTACCGGGTCGATAGCTTTCTTTGGCTTGGGTTGACCCGACACCTCGGAAGACGAGGGTGTCGACAGAGGAGCAGACGTCTTCGGTTTCGATTGCGTCTCAACCACTTTCGGTCCTGTTGACACCGATGGTTTCACTTTCGGTTTCAACAATGGCGGCTCCGCCGAAGTGTCCGTAGCCGGGCCTAGAGGCAGGGCCGTGGATCCTGGAACAGAACTGGGCACCGAACGCAAACTACCGACGGTTCGAAAAAAGGCCTTCGGGCCTCGAAAAAGTTTGTTGATTCCGAACTGGAGATAACGAAAGTACATCCGAACCCAATGGCGGAAAAAAACAATCTGGGGATGGAGTCGAGGCCCATGCGCACTGTAGTCAGGGGAGGAGCCACCTATCTCGTGATACTTCGAAGACTCTTCCAGGACAACAATGTGCAATCATCCGGACCCAACACTAGGCGGCGATCTATGCTATAGATATGAATTCAGCAGCCCACATGCCTCGAACAACAAGGTATGGTCAAGTGAGAAGGAAAGGTGAAAGAGACGAAAGAACCACAGGATTGACGTCTCAATGGAATAGAAGGGGATGGGACTAACACTTAACATCTCAGGCATTCCCCTCACACCAGGCCAACTAAAATTCTGAATTATTATCTGAGTTTCTGCCCCTCAGTAGGACCAGATTGTGTCAATCTGAGGATAGAGGCCAACCAATTTGTCAGGAAACTAAAATTGCATAAACATTTTGTAATGAAAGGCCCAGAGAAAACGTCAACACTGGATGTCATGCATCAACCTCTGTGCGGGATGCATTCCAGATATATTAGAGATGAATAGCCTGGATATGGGAGGCTTGACCAGTGGCCCTGGGGGGTGGTGGGTGGTGTTGGGTGGTGTAGGGGGCGCGGTCATCAAATGTTGGTTATATTCCCATACTCAATCAGATGAGGTTCACAACAGATTGTACTATTGATAGTGGACTGAAACCTGGAAGTAGATTGATACCGCGACTGCCAATTGGGAATCTGGTAGATGTGTTCCATGAACTTTTAATAGATCACATCAACAAATTCCGAGTAGTAGAACGACGTAGGGACCAGATTAACTTTATGGCACAAAATTGCCAGGAGTTACATGCATTGAGGAATAATAAATCTATAATCCTCAAGTCCTCAGATAAAGGTGGCAATATTATTTTAAACACCAGCCAATACACTAGAGAGATGTACAGGCAGCTGAGGGTGAAGGAACACCATCAAGAACTGAGAAGTAACCCTAGCCATGATCATCAGAGGGAATATCATGCCTAGCTCAGTGGATGGGCTGAACAGGAGATATCACGTGAAGAACATCTATACTTAAAGATTGATCATCCCAGGACACCTGTCATCTACTGAAGGTGCACAAGGACCTTTGAAATCCTCCGGGAAGGGAGATTGTGATAATGATGGGGTCTTTATTAGAGAGCAGTTCCAGGTTCTTGGATCTATTTCTACGCCATTATGTCATCAAAATTGCATCGTACATACAGGAAACCAATGATTTTTTATGTAAAGTCAACAATATTCCCTGGCGGAGTGGGTACATAATTGTAACTATGGATGTGTGGTCTTTGTATACATCCATCTCCCATTATTATGGCATAGAGGCATGCCATTAATTTTTTAGATCTAAATTGCTGGCACTTCTACAACATACCACAAAGCTCCTCATGATGCTCTCGTTTGGTCTAACCCACAAAGTCTTTCTTTTTGATAAAAAAAAAATACTCCGTCCATCATACCCTTTTGTATTGCTTTGTTCGCCCTAGGTTGGCAGGGTATGCTCAGACGTGAGTCCCTTGCTCACTTTGCCACTGGATTCAAGCTAGCCTGGCTGATGACGGCTATAATGCCAGAAACCGGTCCCAGGATGCTTGTTTCTGGACCAGGGAAGACATGGCTTTGGCATTTCGGGCTGGACTGTTCCCATGAGGCACAGGGTCAGACTGATTTGCATATGGCCATGTCTGAACTGGGGTGGCTGAGTGAGCTAAAGAATGGTGATGGAATAAACCCAGATCAGTTGACTGGGGGGTGAGTGTTTGATTTGCCCAAACACTCCGTCCATCATCCCCTTTTGTATCCCTCCAGAAGCAAGGCACAGCAATGGGGGCAGCATTGGCCCCCACGTATGTGAACATCTATATGGGCTGGAGGAAGAAAGAAGTTACATGGATGGAGTGTACTGCGCACCACACCAGTAAGATCTCGGTGTGGGTGCGCTTCCTTGACAATCAGTTTATCCTGTGGGATGGAGATGAGGCATCGTTGATTTAATATGTTGCAACTCTAAATACTAATCCTTACAACATACAGTTGACTGTTATGGGAGCACAGGTGCAATTTATTTTCTGCATGTTAAACTACAAGTGGTAGGTGATTTCATCCTAACTAATGATTTTTGGAAAAAAGACGGCTGTAATTCCATTCTGCATGGCAACGGTGGCCATCCGCGCTCCTTGAAATTCAGTATACTCTACAGTCAGCTGCTTAGGGTACATAGGATTTGCTCTTTGGATGAATCATTTGAAACAGAAGCCAGGTTGATGATTGCATGGTTCTCCGATAGAGGTTATCCAGCCAGTGTGCCCAAAGAAGCTAAACAGAGGGTTCTGAAGAAAAATATGGAGCAATTGCTGTTCATGAACTCTCAGGTTATATCCACAACTACACCGGAGGTCACGAGTAACCAGGATCAAATGATGCGTTTTTTTTCACGGGCTACAACATGTAATATAGGTCTATTTGTTCCCTGATCAAGCGTAACTGGCACATCTTGAAACATGACGAACATTTGGAAGATGCTATAGGACAGTGCCCCAAGATTATGTATCATAAGGCACCTTCCTTGGGAGATATGTTAAAAAGATATATGTTATCAGGAACCAGAGTGGCTGACCAGGCCAACTTATGGGTTTAAGAAATGTGCCGTTTGCAAAGCCTGCCAATTTTGAACCAATTGTACAGAGTATAAGACATTTGAAGGCAGGCTATGCAAGATCAAGGAAACAATTACGTGTGATATAGAGTTTGTTTGTCTGTGTACTGGAATGTGGTTGGGGAATGTGTTATGTTGGGAGTACCATTAACAGGCTGAGATCAAGGATTTTGCCACACAATAGGGCCATCAAGCATCAGGACCAAGCATATTCCATCGATAAACACTTTTGGGCGTGCACCAAGGCAATTTAACATCTTTGCAATATTATGGTATTAGGCATATTAAGATCCACTCACAGAGGCAACAGGGAATTGGAGCTACGTCAATGCAAATCACGAATGATTATTTTCTTGGGAAGCTGAAAACCTTGGGGACATAACTTTGATGCTAAGCTGCATGTCGATTTAAGAACAAACCTATATGGGCACATTACAATCTCGGTTTATTTTTTGCAGGAGTATTTTATTGGAAGAGCATTGTTTGACCCTCTGTGATTTGGGCACATGGAGATAATGGTCTAGTATAAACCATTTTTAATTTTCACATTTCCTAGTATTGAGCGACATTTGCACATAAATAATTTGGTATGTATGTTGGGACACTTACAAGCCTGTGACCGTATCTTGCAATATAACTTCAGACATGACCAATTCAGCAACAGTGTTTAGTTGCAAGCACTGCGATATATGATTATTTTGATTCTTCTCTTACCACTAGTATGTGCAACATGGATTTTTATGCAATATTGACTTATTAATTGAGAGTAATATACTTCGAAGCATGTGCGCATGCACTTTAGTAACATCTGAATGTCTTTATGATTAAGGGTGGGTGTAGTTCGCGAAGTAGCGCTACGCGTAGCTACGCAAAGTGAACTTCGCACTACGCGAGCTACGTGTAGCACTACGCGAACTGCGTAGTAGTATGTTCGCACTGTGCAAGATGTCGTTTTCAATTATTGCACAGTGCGGACAAGCATTAGGCACTGTGCAATCACTGAAAATGGCATCTTGCACAGTGCGAGCTGTACTTTTCTGCCGCTGGAGTAGATTTTTACTCGAGCTGCAGCTTTCTCATAGCGGACTGGTAGTTTCTCATCGAAAGCAGTCGCGAGCACGCGCGACCACTCGCAATGAGAAACCTGACCTCCCCGCGTTGAAAATCTCGCCGGGAGGCTTATTTTCCATGCTCGCGATCGCCAACTTGATGTTGCTGATCGCGAACAAGGAAAAAGTCTCGCGAGGATGTCATGTTGCTTGCTCGCGGGCGCCAACTTGATGTTGAGGACCGCGAGCAAAGAAAAAATTACAGTTCACGTAGTGCGAAGTTGCGCAAACTTCGCAAACTACACGAGCTTATCGTAGTGCTTTGGCCAGGGATACGTATGATTATAAAAATGTACAGTGGTTTTGTACTTCCATTTTATATGTATATATGAGTGTGAGAAGTTTACATCTACTTGCTCATGCAATACTGATGAATTGAGAGGAACGCACTTGCATTGGCACTTTAGTAACAATTAAAGAGAAACGAAATAGTATTGGGTTTACAAATGGCATTTGCACTTAATAACTGTGGTTCAGTAGAGAGACAGGTATGAGACAGGTATGAGCATCATCTGACAAGTATATGATTATCATGGTAAGCAGGGTTTGATGCATTTGCACTTTATACACGTGATTGCACCATATTTATGTCTTAGATTGTGGGAATGTGAATATAAGAACAGTATCTGACAAGCATCAGCAGTTTATGCGTAGTACTAAGAGATATTGTGGTATATCACTCTTGGACAAGCATTTGAAATGTAGGAGGTTCAGTGCAATAATATTGTGATGTTATTATGTGGTTCAGTGCAATAATATTGTGATGTTATTATGAGAGTTGCTGGTTATCACAGAGATACGCGAAATTGGTCGTACCAGCGTTTTGAGCGCCTGTGCTGAAGACACACGTTTTACACCATCAATATTGAAATTGAGAAACAATAATTGTGATATTGATATATTGGTATGTGCAATCAAATAAGTGTGTACAAGCCTGCAGAAATAGTGATATGTCTGATCAACAAAATTGGTGCCTACAAAGATGTGCATTTGTCCAACATACTGAATATGCAGATGCAAAATTTAAATGTACATTGAAATTTGAAAATAAGTGTTTAATACATTTGAAATGGTCACGAATACCTTAGTTGAAAACAGGATTTGACTATGGAGATTTTGCCACTGCATGCAACAAGTAACATTTTCAATATGGCTGCTTATGTGAGATATTCGGTTAAGATAGGTGGTCTAGATGCTGTGGACAGGAAGTGAGTAAGGAGGATGTGACGGTCCTCTTTTCCTTTTTAAACATAATGATAGTGGGTAATGGGGATACCTGGTTGAAGGCGTAAGCCGAAACGTGTTGCCGGTCCATACTCGGTGTTGCTACTAAATGAAAATTGCAAAATAAATATTGAATGAGCACCTGAACTTCGAGTGGCACCTCTGTTGGAGTTGTAATTACGGGGGAAGTGCGGGCGAATCATCCGAAAGAGGTGGTTTCATGAAGGAATATATTTGTGTGTGTATCTATATAAAAATATTTATATATACACTAAATAACTAAAGGGTGGTAAGGTGGGTTTAGGGGTGGTTGGTGGTAAAGAGTAGTAAGGGTAATTTTAGGGTTTAGGGTGGAGAAGCGTGGCTCAGTGGTTAGAGGCGGCAGACCCGGAAGCTGAGATCAGCCGTGGACCAGGGTTCGATTCCCCGCCTCGGCGGGTCTCGGGCTCAAAAATTCCACAGACTCGACAATTCTCGCTCCGGTGCCTATTCGACTCACGTGGTCACACTCTGCGACTCTGGGCAATAGCTTGCTTAATCTCCACTACGGCCCCTCGCGGCGGGATGCCTGACTTGCACCTTGTGAATACCCTGCCGGGGTATCTCACAGGGGAATACCAGGACGGGTTCCCTAAGCAAGCGCCTTGAGACCCCTGGGTGATTAGTGCGCTATATAAATCGAAATACATTTACATTTACATTTAATAGTGGAGTGGAAAAAAGGTTGGTAAGGATAATTTAGGGTTTAGGAGTGGGTAGTCGTGAAGGGTGGTATGGGTAATTTCATGGTTATGGGGTGGGTACTGGTAAGGGTAATTTTAGGGTTTAGGGATGGGCAATGGTAAAGGCAATTTGAGGGTTTAGGGGTGGGTAGTGGAAAGACAGGTTAGTAGTAAAATGTAAGTATATTTAGGGTAAATATATTTTGCAATTTCACCCCGAGTGGGCTGGGTATGCTCAGACGTGAGTCCCAGGCTCTCCACACCACTGGAGTCCAGCTATCCAGGCTGAAGAAGGCTGATAGCCAGAAACCGGTCCTTGGATGCTTGATTCCGGTCTGGGAAAGACATGGCTTGGTAGTTCGGACTGGACTGTTCCCATGAGGCACAGGGTCAGAGCTGATTTGCATATAGCCAGTGTTTAACCCAGGGTGGTGTGGAGTGCAAACAAATGATGGATTTAGGCCCAGATCCTTGTACTGGGGTGAATGTATGACATTGTTCTACATTCTGTCCATCAACTGTGTGTTTTTTGCAATTTCACCCCGAGTGGGCTGGGGATGTTCAGACGTGAGTCCCAGGCTCTCCACACCACTGGAGTCAAGCTATCCAGGCTGAAGAAGGCTGATAGCCAGAAACCGGTCCTTGGATGCTTGATTCCGGTCTGGGAAAGACATGGCTTGGTAGTTCGGACTGGACTGTTCCCATGAGGCACAGGGTCAGAGCTGATTTGCATATAGCCAGTGTCTAACCGCGGGTGGTGTGGAGTGCAAAAAAATGATGGATTTAGGCCCAGATCCTTGTACTGGGGTGAATGTATGACATTGTTCTACATTCTGTCCATCAACTGTGTGTTTTTTGCAATTTCACCCCGAGTGGGCTGGGGATGCTCAGACGTGAGTCCCAGGCTCTCCACACCACTGGAGTCAAGCTATCCAGGCTGAAGAAGGCTGATAGCCAGAAACCGGTCCTTGGATGCTTGATTCCGGTCTGGGAAAGACATGGCTTGGTAGTTCGGACTGGACTGTTCCCATGAGGCACAGGGTCAGAGCTGATTTGCATATAGCCAGTGTCTAACCCAGGGTGGTGTGGAGTGCAAAAAAATGATGGATTTAGGCCCAGATCCTTGTACTGGGGTGAATGTATGACATTGTTCTACATTCTGTCCATCAACTGTGTGTTTTTTGCTAGTAGTAAAATGTAAACAAAAAAGAAAAGGGGGTTACGCTCAATAAAATAACTGTGTGTGTATGTGTGTATATATATATATATATATATATATATATATATTCAATTGAACAACATGGCTTAGATGCTGATTTTAAATTCAGGTAATAGAAAAATGTTTTCTAGAGTGCATTCTCTTTTAGCAATTTAATGTACATCATGAATTTTATCACCATTTTTAAGAATTGAAAGTATGCACTTTTTATCTAGCCTCTTTGCACACTAGGCAGGGTTGCCTTAGATGTTTGGTCGTTAGCACTGTAGCACTTTTTTTGCCCCCTTTGCACAATTTTGCACGCCCTTCTTGTGTCCATATAAACATACAGCAAATTGGAATCATTATTTTGCTACCATGTACAATCATTTATGTTGGTCTTTTCTTTATGATTTAATGGATTCAACCAGTTACTACAATAATATGAAATCAGAAACTGTTTCAGTCATAGGTCTCTACGAAAAGACAAAAACAGACATTATGATTTGTACTTAATGCATTTATGCAAAGTATTGTTAATATGATAAATTTCGAATTGTAGTTGTCAATGCACAATTGCTTTAAAAATTATTCAGAATTTAGTCTGTCTTTGTAATAATGGACACTTATAACCATAGTCTGTTGTTTATACAGCTTGGTCACATGACTATCATTGAAGGTGGGAGGTAGGCGGGGCACTAAATGCACTTTAAATGTCACAAAAAATCAGCTATTCCCTGCATGTGAACAAGGGCTACAAAGCCCGAAACGCGTCATGGTTGGTTGGACCACGAAAAACTGAAAATAATTCTACCTGAAAGAACTTGTGGTCTGTCTCCTGCTTCGCCGGTCCTGGGTGATCGGAGGTGGTAATGCGGAGTTCCAGTTCATATATATATCTCCAATCGTCGTTATATCAAAATAAAAGCACCGAGCCCAAATCAATAGTCCGTGGTGAAATTTATTTATTTTAGTCATCTGCAAATCCTTGCCCGACGTGTTTCGGAGCTAGGCTCCTTTGTCACGGGTCAACTCCGTTTGTTTCAATAAAGTATAAATACACATGAAAAAAGTGAATATATATATATATATATATATATATATATATATATATATATATATATATACCCTAAATATACTTACCACGAATGCTTGGTAAAGGAATATGCGTGGTAAAGTCATTTAGGCCACATTACCCACTAAACATCCATAGAGACATGAGGCAGATGTGACATTGAGATGCTGTTTATACAGGCTCTAGCGCCAACATCTACAACATGTATTATTTTCTATTGGGTTCCTAATGATCCAGTTCATGAGGGGTTTATTAAGAACATGGGTGTTTGAAAAAAACAATACATGGTCTTCCTTACAGGACAGGTCCAAAGCAAATTAGGAAAGATAGATTTTTATTTTGTTTTTCTTACAAAAAAATCACATTTAGCTTTCTGTTCCTTGTGAAAGAAGCACATATTATGAAAACAAAACAATATGCAGACCCCTATTCAAGCAGCAAATTGGCCAGGAATGTTTGTTGGCATGCTATAAAGTTAACAGCATGCTCTCGACTGGATAATTGACCTACAAATCTTAGTAGTTTTTAAAACGCAACAGCTTCTGGCATCCCAATGGAAGAAATGCTGTGGCAGCTAGTGAAGCACACCCTGAAAAGGCAACCACTAAACAAAATATACACTTTCAAGCATAAAAATGTGTCTCAAAAACAGGCAAAACCAAAATGGCTTCTAGAAAAAGTGACTGAAGAATTCACAAAACGTCTTACAGAAGCCATAGAGAGAACGGTGGGTTGGGGGAATGCCAGGAGAGACCGCTTTAAAACATGCACTCTCATTAAGTGCTTCACAACAAACGATAAAAAGTTCCCAAAAAGTGAGCAGTCATGGAAGAATAAAAGGAGCCAATCAGGGAGGTGGGTAAAAGGCTATGCTTCATGGGAGGGACTTACTCAAGCTAGACAGCCTTAAACAAATAAAGTCAGTGAGCAGAAAGCATGTAAATGTGAGTGACGAAAAGCAAAGCCAATGGTAAGCAATGGGCGGAATGCATTTCCAGGTCAGCTTTCAGCATGCCCCCAATATGTCTCTGCAACCAGACGGCTGTGCTGTCTGGTAGGCGTCAGCCTATAAAGCTATGAGAATATGTTCAACCCAACCACAATCACCAGTTTTGATTCAAACTGGCCAGAAACACCAAAACTGCACTCACCAACAAGTGAGAGAAAAGCTACTTCTCTCCTTGGATAAAGACTACAAAACAGTCATGATCCTCCTAGACTTGTCACACTGCATCAAACCACTCCACATTAGCCACAGCCAAAAAGTCAGTTGAATATTCTACTGCCCTAATCCCTTGCCTCAAAGATATATCCCTTCTCGTGGCCCACATTCATCCTTTGGCAGACCTCCTTGAGCAGCACCATGCAAACTTAAAAAAACTCCCACTTTGAAAATGGACTGTAGAATCCAAAAAATACTTTTATTTATCTGGACCCGTCTTCCACTGTTTAATGAATGGAAATCTTGAGTACAATGAGCAACTGCTTACCTGGCCAACAGTCTGCTGAACAGCCACACAACCCCACCAAAAATGAGGAACTTAGGAATTCTCTTCAATACCAACTTTGCCATTGCTATACTACATCAACGCTTTGACAAACATTGTGAACATTCAGCTCTCACTTCTCTTAAAGTGTCTCCCACTTCTCAAAACTGTACAATGAATTGAGCAGACTAGATGCCTCATCATCGAAAGTATCAACTGCTGTGAACTAATTTACTTTTATCTCCCCACAAAATGTATTGCCATGCACTACAAAATCTAGCAGCGAGTATGTATTGTATCACCTTTTCAAAAGTTATGTTAAAAGTTAGGAAAGCATCATCCGGCGATGGTTATCTGGTTTGCACATCATCTTTATATATTGGAGTTATCTTTGCTAAAGTGAAGACAACACTGCCAAATACTGTGTCCCTTTGTATCTTCGCTTTATGAAAAGTTGGCCATATGCTACACTATACTGATGTTAAACCCTTGTACGTAGATCTACTGCCATTTCCCTTTCATATACTGTAGGAATAAGAATGTATAGTTTGTACGCCTTATTTCCTTTCATCAATTGGTGGCACTGCTCTCAATACTAGAACTTCACTATCTGAAACGTTTAGATGTCAATGCCTTAAAAGAGCAAAATTGTGAATGCTGATTTATTATCTGACTTGTCATGTGATGAAGAGTCAAGCAAATGCTTCGTCTTGTTTGGCCTACGGCTTTATAGTCTAATGCTTTTTCAAAGGTGAGGGAAATAAGTTATATGTTATTTCACAAAACTATTGTTTCAGTGTCTGAAGCACCACAAACTCCTATTTTGATCTGTTGTGGATACAACATCCAGAGTTTCAGAAATTGTAAAATATTGTCTTATAGCCTTGTATAATGTGCAAACCAGACTTTATTGTTATCCCCAGGTAAACACAGAGTTGAGCTATCCAATGTAATTGCCAATCTAAGGAGAATGTCAAGGAACTACTTTAATATCGTAAAA
Source organism: Lissotriton helveticus (assembly GCF_964261635.1). NCBI lineage: Eukaryota > Metazoa > Chordata > Amphibia > Caudata > Salamandridae > Lissotriton > Lissotriton helveticus. The sequence continues at coordinate 1,437,322,343 of NC_136063.1, read as the reverse complement.
TACCCAAATGGACTAAATATCCGAAAATAAGGATTTTCACATAACTTGAAATGAGGTACTTACTCTAGAACACAAAGCTGCAACAAGAGAATAACAGAACTGTATTATGCTTGGAACCTTGACACAACCAACAACATGACACTGAGTAAACATTTATGCTTTTCATAATAACAAATATCTGTTTTAAGGACAATGGGGATAACAACAAACTTTTCATCAGGCTTCAGTGCCGCTAGAAGTAAATCTTTAATGGCTGGTTAATTATGGTATCATTACATTTTTATTGCAATATAGTACTCATTGAAGCACTTTTAAAAATGCAAGGTGTACAAAGATTAAATTAAGACACTGTAAATTGACTAAATATTTGGTTTTTATATAAATAAAGGTCATAAATCACACATTGTGTTGACATGTAATACTGTTATAATACAACAGTCAAACTGACAGGTACAACAGACGTAGTCTGCTGTTTAACAGGAAACAATAGTTGAAAAGACCATGTTAAAAACATAACTAGTGTGAATGACAGGTATGGGGATTGTAAGTAGCAATGAACGTTGTCACTCAGCTCCTGAGTAGTTCAAGTTTTACAGTACACATTTAGAAAAAAAGATTTCTTCCCAGCAACAATACATATCCAAATTGTCTGATGTTTTGTTTATACGGGTATGCAAATTACACTGACTGAACAATGTAATAATGATAGGATGGAAACTTGTCCAGCTTGAAGTTTACGTCACCCACATGCTAACAGAACACTTACACACACTTTTTATATACCACTTCCAGATCATGGAAGGGTTGTTTTGCTTGCTTTTTGTACTGTTTTTGTTTCCTGCAAGACTACAAGGTATGTTTTGGTTGTTTCAGTAATTTAGTTCACCTCTTCTACTAGGAACAATGTTCAGAGGGAAATGGTTTCAAATATTCAGATCAATAAAGGCAGTTTATTTCCATTCATATGTGCTAAATTCACAAAACAAATGCCTTCTTTTGCCCGCCATAACAATTTGCATTACTTTCTAGGTATCAAACAATTCCTCCTATCATTGGAAAGGTGGAAAATCATTTGCATCATGCTGTAAACTAGGAAGCAGTAGTAAAGTGACTGCAAAGACCTGCCAACCCCAGTACATAACAAATAATTAAAATAAAAAAAAATCCAAATTCCAATCAGCAGAGCTGGTCTACGTGTTCAATCTCTGTACTGAAAATCCAATGCCACAAGCTGAGCTTTCTGGATGCATAGCTAGTGCAGATAGTCGTCTACTGTGGCAAAAGCACAGGAACCACTGCCAGATCGGGCCATCAGTCCAAGACATTGTGTGGCTTGTCCCATTGCCAGGGCAAGAGGAGGCTGCTTTGGCAGATTGTGGGTCTCTGCAAAAAATGATACAGAAAAACACCAAAATCGGTTACACAGTGGTGTGCATAAAACTATGAAAATACGCATTTATGGGAAAACAATCACTATACTTAGCCAATTTACACGAAGTACGATAACAAACATGTTTAAAGGATTAACTGACTTAAGAACCATTTAATAGGAGTGTGGCCATCCGTTTGACAAAGCCAAGAAATATTATACAAATGGAGGAGAAAGCGTAGGCTCGAATTATAAAGTACAAGTGCTGTAAAAATGTAGAGCGCGCTTAAAGCATAGCCATAACGTGCTGTTAAAGTAGAAGATAGATTCAAAGTAGAACAATATTAGGTAGCCTATTTTGGAAACTGAATTCTAACATAAAATAATGTCAGAAAGATATGGATTGGACTACATCGTAACATGGACAGACTGCCTAATGTGAGATGTCAACTTAAAAAATAAAATTTCACTAAACTGTCCCCAGCAGAGAACAATATGTGGCAATATTTATAAATAATTATAACATTTATCAACTTGTAGCTAACGAATAGCAGTATCAAGTACTTTACTGCAATCTTTTAAAAACAAAGTTCTAGCGGTTTGAGAAAGATGCTTCATATTTGGTTTATATATTTTTTGGGGGGTGGGCGGGAGGCAAAATAACGTTGTCAAATATATTATGACATCAGCTGTACCAAAGACAAATGAAAGTAGACTGTGAAGTTTAAGACACATAGTAGAAAAACCATTAGCTGCTGCGACCAGAAGAAAGGTCTTTTGAGGGAAGGTCACTGGAATTAAAGACACACTATCCATACGGACGTTATTTGTGATTGAAGCAGTGTGTACTATTTGAAAGTGTTTAATGTTTTTCTTGTAGGTAATAACTTTACTGAGCAAATAATATTTTACCACTGGAAATGTGTGTCCTATAGATCAATCAACAGCAAGAAAATCAGCATGATGGGCAGCAAAGTACACTGGGCAACTTACCTAGTATTGCACTGTTCAGTGTTGAGCACACAGGCTCTCTCTGTATTGCATCAAGCTGGAATCCAACAGGGCTGTTCCAAGGATCAGAGTACGCAAGTAAACTGAATGCATCCTTTTTGGCAGAGATTTGAGAAAAAAGAGAAGGAGGCAAGAATGAGAAAATGTAAAATGTTAAGGATCTAAAATATTTCAGATTTGACTTAAAGTCTTTAAAATACATACATAGCATTGGGCTTAAACAAGCTTCAATTACGGTTTAGGAAACAGCATAGATCATAAATGTATGTAACTACCGTATAGTCACATGCGTAAATTGCAAGTAACACATAGAGCATACATATACCCGGGGCTTTCGTAAATTTACTAAACAATTGTAAATATCGGCAATACCTGTTCATCACAGATTAATCTATGAACTGAGCTAAAAGAAGAAAGATGGCTCAGGACCTCAGACAGCACTTAAAAAGTAGTCACTACTCAAGTTTTCAGGCTGATTTCAACGAGAAATAGATGCAATGAAGTAGACAGAGCCTGAAACGCACACCTTGACCACACTCACTAACCACTCCTCCTTTGATATACTGAAGGCCAGAAACGGTTTCTCTCTTGTCACAGCAACGTATGTAAATATAACAAGAGGTCAGTACAGCTGCCAAAGAGCATGTTAAAACTGATACATCTGTTTTCCTCAGCATGTGCTTTTAACCTCTTCGAGGCTCATGACGAGACGGCGCTCCGGTGCTCATGACGAGCTCAGCTCGTCATGAGCCGTGGAACGCTCAGGTGTGGGGAGAATTCTCCTCCTGTGCTGAGCGTTCCACGGGAGGTAATACACCTGTGACGAGCTGAGCTCGTCATGAGCACCGGAGCGCCGTAGCTCATGACGAGCTCAGCTCGTCATGAGCATGGGGGCGCTGTGCGCGCCCACCTCCCCCCCAGCACAGCAGGCGATCCCCCGCAGCGAAGGGTTAATGCACTTAGAATCCGATTTGACCCTTAAGTTTACATTTAAGAAAATGCTTGTTAATTTTGATACAGCATTAAAAGAGCGGAATGGGACACAACCCACGGCAGTGTATGGGGTCTCTTCACCAAACCATGCATTTTTGGTGAGAAAAAAAAAATGGCATGAAAGATATGGGCAGATTGTTTAGGTTGAACCTAGGCAGCGTGCATGCACAGCTCTGTGAGGCATGGTGTATTCCCTCTTGCTTGTAATTGGTTCCTTGTATTGCCCATCATAAAATCTTTCTTCTCTATGGTCCCTTTGCCCCGCCTTTTGGCTGTTTGTTTCCACCCTGGCGACTGACCCAGTTAGATGGATCAGTTCACTTTTAACCACTTACGCACGTTTTCTACACAACTTTTTATTTTGCCTCAACTCGCGTGCCTTCTCTCCGCCACCTCCAGCACGTTGCTGCCTTTCATGATTGTGTCAGCACCCAATGTCTGTGAGTGCGCATCTGTGGGACTAATGAGGGGAAAGAGTAACCAGTGCCACTTGTTTCTTTCTTTGAATTGCTCTCACCCAGTTTGCGATCCTGTACACATTCACTGCCAGCGTCCTCTAACACGGTTGTGGACGGACGTTTTGAAAGGGGCCTCCATTACGGTAAGCGGTGTGCTGTATGTGCTAGGAGCATGCGGCGCTCTGCTCCTTTATTCCACAGTTGTTTCAGTTTACACGCACATTTGTCTTTGAAACCTTGTAAGGTTATAGCAACGCGCACTAAACGTATGCAGCCCCTCTCGTCCCCTGCCCCTCAGAATCTATTTCTCTGTCTTTGTTTCTCACACACCGTCTGTCCTGCGTGGCACTTAAAGTATGTGCATAATACAATTCACAGGAACCCCTGAAGGTCCACAGTGCCAAGAACCATCGGGACATATTGCCCCAAACTAACCCCCGAGCACACAGGCCGCAGTATGGCCCGTCTTGTATTCTGCTGGCTCGGGCTGCAACACGCATGCTTTTCACCCAACCAATTTCTGGGACTTTAATTGTAGTCCAATACCGTAATGGTTGCCCCTGCCCATTTCGCTTTCCCAATGCGGTTTACATCCCCATGCCCTCCCTCGTTGCTGCTTCACTCATCCTCCCCCATGTCCATCCCTCTTCCCACCAGGCCCGGCTCCAGGAATTTTTATTTGGGTGGGCCAATGGTGTATTTGGGTGGGCCACTGAGTTAGTCGCGTCCGGCATGACTCGCGGGGGAAGGGAGAGGGGGCAGGGGGGTCACGCGGGCGGGGTTGGGGGGGTAATTTAATAATATCTTTTTTTTAAATGTAGCTTACCAGGTGCCACGGCTTCGCAGCTCCTGCCCAGGATGCAAGCAGCCAGGCTCCCTGCCCAATGGTGCATAATTCCAGTGGCCCTGGTTATATCAATACACCCCAGCAGGCAGCAGTTAATGACTGTGCTGTCTGAACAAATAACTATGGCGTAAACATGTTCAGTTTCGCTGGTTTTGATTGAAAGGGCTTTATTTTTTTTTCCAAGGAAGGAGTACATGATCAACCATTTGGTCTCTCAGAAAAACCATAACACTTTTTGTGGTGGCCCTCCTTTGACTGAGGTAACTTAAAAGTTACACTGCGGTGGCCCTAGGGCCCAGGAAACTCGCTGCCAAGGGCATCTGCTGACAAAGCCCATACATTAAATGCCACATCTCAAAGAGATAGGTATGGTGGGGGTTGGTTTCTGGTTAAATCCTGAGTTTGAGATGGGAGGTTGGTAGAGCAGTGAGCAGGGGCGGCTGGTGACATTTGAAAGTGGTGAGGCGTAAACTAATTTGCATATTGCACCGCAGCGAGCGAGCGCAGCGAGCGAGCGCAGCGAGCGAGCCCGAACCACCTTGCATCCATCCATACATCATTCATGCATCCACCCACCCACCCATCCTGCATCCACACATCATTCATGCATCCACCCATCCATCCATCATGCATCCACCCATCATGCATGCATCCATGCATCCATCCATACATCATTCATGCATCCACCCATCCATCCCCCCACCCATCCTGTATCCATATATCATTCATTCATGCATCCACCCATCCATCCACCCACCCATCCAACCTGCATCCATCATTCATGCATCCATCCACCCATCATGCATGCATCCATGCATCCATCCATACATCATTCATGCATCCATCCACCCATCCATCCACCCACCCTACATCCATACATCATTCATTCATGCATCCACCCATCCATCAGTCCATCCACCCACCCATCCAACCTGCATCCATCATTAATGCATCCATCCACCCATCTTGCATGCATCCATGTATCCATGCATCCATCATTCAGGCATCCACCCATCCATCCACCCACCCATCCTGCATCCATACATCATTCATTCATGCATCCACCATCCATCCATCCATCCATCCATCCACCCACCCACCCATCCAACCTGCATCCAACATTCATGCATCCATCCACCCATCATGCATGCATCCATGCATCCATCCATACATCATTCATGCATCCATCCACCCATCCATCCACCCACCCTACATCCATACATCATTCATTCATGCACCCACCCATCCATCCATCCATCCATCCACCCACCCATCCAACCTGCATCCATCATTCATCATTCATGCATCCATCCACCCATCATGCATGCATCCATCCATACATCATTCATGCATCCACCCATCCATCCATCCACCCACCCATCCTGCATCCATACATCATTCATTCATGCATCCACCCATCCATCCATCCATCCACCCATCCAACCTGCATCCATCATACATGCATCCATCCACCCGTCATGCATGCATCCATGCATCCATCATTCATGCATCCACCCACCCATCCTGCATCCATACATCATTCATTCATGCATCCATCCACCCATCCATCCATCCACCCACCCACCCATCCAACCTGCATCCATCATTCATGCATCCATCCACCCATCATGCATGCATCCATGCATCCATCCATCCATACATCATTCATGCATCCACCCATCCATCCACCCACCCATCCTGCATCCATACATCATTCATTCATGCATGCATCCATCCACCCACCCATCCAACCTGCATCCATCATTCATGCATCTATCCACCCATCATGCATTCATCCATGCATCCATCCATATATCATTCATGCATCCACCCATCCATCCACCCACCCATCCTGCATCCATACATCATTCATGCATCCACCCACCCACCCACCCATCCATCCATCCACCCACCCATCCAACCTGCATCCATCATTCATGCATCCATCCACCCATCATGCATGCATCCATGCATCCATCCATACATCATTCATGCATCCACTCATCCATCCACCCACCCATCCTGCATCCATACATCATTCATTCATGCATCCACCCACCCATCCATCCATCCATCCACCCACCCATCCAACCTGCATCCATCATTCATGCATCCATCCACCCATCATGCATGCATCCATGCATCCATCCATACATCATTCATGCATCCACCCATCCATCCACCCACCCATCCTGCATCCATACATCATTCATTCATGCATGCATCCATCCATCCACCCACCCATCGAACCTGCATCCATCATTCATGCATCTATCCACCCATCATGCATGCATCCATGCATCCATTCATATATCATTCATGCATCCACCCATCCATCCATCCACCCACCCATCCTGCATCCATACATCATTCATTCATGCATCCACCCACCCATTCATCCATCCATCCATACATCCATACATCCACCCACCCATCCAACCTGCATCCATCATTCATGCATCCATCCACCCATCATTCATGCATCCATGCATCCATCCATACATCATTCATGCATCCACTCATCCATCCACCCACCCATCCTGCATCCATACATCATTCATTCATGCATCCACCCACCCACCCACCCATCCATCCACCCACCCATCCAACCTGCATCCATCATTCATGCATCCATCCACCCATCATGCATGCATCCATGCATCCATCCATACATCATTCATGCATCCACCCATCCACCCACCCATCCTGCATCCATACATCATTCATTCATGCATCCACCCATCCATCCACCCACCCATCCAACCTGCATCCATCATTCATGCATCCATCCATCCATCATGCATGCATCCATCCATGCACCCACTCTCCCTGTTCAATTTCCTTTGCTGCGGCTCTTAGAAACTGGCCAATCACGTTTAAGCTGGGTCCCTCAGCTCCACCATCTAATATATTCACATTCATTTTACCCTTACTGTAAACATCCGTGGTCTCTTTGGAGGAAAACTGACCTGACAGGAGTCTGCGAGAAACTGGCTATAAGTTTTTGATTTACATCCCCACTGAACTTTTTTCACACTGTCTACGGTTGATTAATAGCCACATTGCACACATCCGTACAGGGTGCACCCTTTACTTAAGACTGCACGCTTTTCTTCTTTCAGCACTGCAGTGCTGTCGGGCATCTTAAACAAAGAAAACACGTCAAAACACTTTTTTCCTCCTTACTTGCGTGTGGTCACTCTTTTGCACAGCTCGTGTCAAAAGGCTGCCATGTCCGCACTAATTGTTTCCATATTTCAGACAATCCTGGTGGCTGCAGGGGCACAGGTTACTCTACGCCCAGCGCACGCCCATTAGGAGACCGAAGGGCTCCTAATGGGCATGCGCAAAAAAGCACGAACACAAGTGCGCATGCGTGGGCACGGGTAAAAACTTCACCCTCCGTCCCCACGCATGCGCACTCGTGTTGCTGCCTGCCTGGTGACAATCATGTCAATCAACATGACACCTCCCGACGTCATGCTGACTGGCATGCATTGTCAGTTCTCCCTCGGTGTCTCCTGCGGGCAGCTGCGGGCGGGGGGGCTACGCCCCCCACGCCCCCATGGACGCACCGCGCCTGGCAGTGAGGATGCCTTGCCTGGCCAGAATGAGTTGGAGTCGGGTCAGCCATCCACTGCGAGGAGGGAGGGAGCAAAACCCTGTTTATTGCCCTCATCACTTCCTGCTCCAAGGGGAGTGAAAACTCTGGCCCGTTGTAGCAGCATCTCCCGTGGTGAGGCCTCACTGTCATACCCTAAGGCAGTGGTCTTCAAACTTTTTTGCATGAGGCCCCAAAGCAAAATGTTTTGAAATTGGGGACCCCTGCAAAACTTTATTCCAAGGATCGTAAAACAGGAGAGGCAGGGCTGAGAGCAAAGGCAGAACTTTTGATGTCATATCATGGACACTTTTTTGTAGCTCATAATCCACAGTAAATGTGAAACATATGATAGGGAAAATCATCAAGCAATAACAGAAATTGACAAAAAAACTGTTCTCTCAATAAATTGGTTCTTGTGAGCCCCTCGCACTCCTGGGCCCCAATGAAATTTTATTTTCTGCACTAATTATAGCTGAGGCCCTAATTAGCCCCCTACCTCCTCTGCCTCTTTCACAACTTACCGACCATGGCTATCACTCCAATCTTGAAACAGGTTATCCATCACTTTTTTGGATTTACGTAAGGAAGACCCGGCCCAAGGGCATTGGGAAACTTTAATAAGCACCATTTACATTACACAAATACAAGTTCATAAAATGTATTATATATATTTGTTTATTTTAGGCACTGGACTATTAAGTGATTTGAGTTGAGCTGACAGGAGGACCTGAATTAGGTTCCAAAGTAGGAAGCTCTTGACATTAGGACACAACTCCTCTATTTTAGAAATAATGAGCTCTAATGTGCTGTCCCCACCTTTTCGCAGTGAAGGAGCTCTCATCTCTCTGTGAAACGCCCTTCGCAAAGCTTGACTGGTCACCTTTCTTTTGCTTTTTGCTATATTTGGGTATTAAACCAGCATTAATGAGGTAAAATCAATGCCCAGATAGTTTTTACCAAATGTAAAAATGACAAAGTAGATGCATGACAAAATGTTCTGCATAACCCCACATAATTTTCCTTTTCTTGCCACATAATTTAGTCAACCCTGCCACATGATTTGGTCCTCCCCTGCGGCATGATTCCAGTGACCCTGGCTTTAATAGGCCTCTCATGACTGGACCCTATGCAACTGGTTAAGCAACACACATAAAAGCAGCCGAGGAGCTAATATATTCTTTATGTGATACCATAGTGCTTTTTACCACAGGCATGGAACGTGTAGCTCTATAAATACACTAGTTACTATTTCCCACTGTGAAAACCAGGATTCAAATCTGCGACTCTCTGGTCAGACACAGAAATCTGCAGTGATTGCTTTAGATAACTGAGGTTTATAAGTAAGAGACAGTATATTTTTGCAAAATTCGTTTCATTTGCTTTGTGTTTTCATTTACTGTGTGTGCGCTTTTTTTTAAATATGCAATTATATGAAGATGAAAAAATTACATAGTTATTAGCATGTTGTGTTTTCCCTTGAGCCCAGTCTACCTACTCACTGACAGCGCCCCAGGAAAAACTCAGGATTACAGGTGCAAACTTTTTATGCTGTTTAACTTCTGCATATAAAAGAAGACAGCCTGTGAACTCACCAGATACACGTCGACGCTTGCAGGCGATCTTTATTCACAATTCCTTCCTTGCAGACGCAGTTGTGCCCCCCTGGGAATGCAATCACGGACCCCCAGGGAGGTGTGCACCACCGTTTGAAGACCTGTGCCCTAAGGCCAGGGCCGGAGCTCCAACCACATGCTGTGCCTGCTGGGTTTGGCCCATTGTTATTCTCTATGTGACAATGGGCCGCGATAATCTGTGCTTGCCTGCACAGAGGCTGCAGCAGCCTCTTGACTTTGAATCAGGAGAGCCAGCCCGAACACTTGATGGGGGAGGAACGGCTCACATCAGGCCTCAGGCCAAGGCTCCTGTTTGGGTGGGCCAGGCTCATGTTTGGGTGGGCCCGGCCCACCTGGCCCACCCTCTAGAACCGGGCCTGCTTCCCACCCCCCTATCCCCCCTTGCCCCTCAAGTCATTGCTTGTTTTGGTTACGTCTAATTTGATCCAGAACAGTTTCTGTGCATGTGTCTGTTACCTGGCTCTTGCCAGCTGGGTACTGTTCCTCCATGCAGGCGAACGGTATCTTGGCAGTCAGGAATGGAAAGTGAGGAGTTGGAATCGCCACTTGTGAATTATGAAAACAAGGAACGGCCATGTGGGATGAGCAGAATACAACGTGTCCTGGCCGATACCTGTCCAGGCCCGTTCAGCTAAGCCACTGATTCAATTAGTTAAGAGGACAGACCTGCGAATCTCTGAATAACCAATGGGGAGTGCTTTCTGAGCGCTGGCCTCTGTGTTTTACAATTGTGAGTATGTTCGTAAGACCTTAACATCGGAACAAGATAATTTAAAAGGCACACACAGATCTATGTATTTTTGTTTTGCTCAGACTCATGGGTTTCCCATATTTAATTCATAAACCGGTCTGTCCTCATTCGGATAAGATCAACTTCACAGAGAGATTATGCGCTGCCTGAGATCCAGTGTTTGGTGGGCTTGACCCTTTGACTGCTGCTTGTGGGGGATTCGCAAAGTAGTGGAGTCCCTGCAGAGGTCCTAAAGGAAATAAACATTTATCATACAATACCACATGGTATCTTTCATGATTGTAGTATGGGCCATCTTCTTCGGAGGTCGCTAGCATTATCTCTTCAGAGGAAAAAGCTGCCACAAATGGTGCTGAAGCAGACCTTACATAACTCTTCTTGCCTCATAAGCATATCATAGGTCAAAGGATTGAGTTTGCCTCCCTACTTACAACCTTCACTCCTACATCAGTTAGCCTCCTTCTGAGTTCACGAGGTGACTGACAGATCTCCATGTTGAAACGACAATTGAATACTGGGGCCACGGGTGTTACCAACCACGCGACAACTACATGATACATTTATTTCGTGTGTGTGGTTGGCTAGAAACCCTTAGTATCACACTCCATTGGTCATGTGTTCCACCCAGTATTCAATTGTCGTTTCTAAGTCCTGTGTGCCTGTGTCTGTTTTCTCTATATAAGTGATGTGCACACAGCGGTGGCACATGATGTGGCATCAAGTTGTTACTGATGTTCATACCTGTGGTTTATTATGTTTTTCTTTCCTAGGTATCGATCAGGAGCGGCATCCACCATGCAACTGTAGCCAGACTATAGGTATACAGGTTCACTGCCCGCCCTGATTGATTTAGAGGGTTTTTAGCGTTTATTTCACGTGCACTCCAATTTTATTTCTTTGTTCCTGATGAAGCGCAGACGACCTTTAAGGCAACGCAGATGCGAAACATGTAGACCCATGACTTTCTTGATACTTGGGGAAAGTATGCAGCAGGGAAAAGATATTTTTAATAGTAAATCTGCTAAGGGTATACAAATAAGACATCCGTTGCATGTCTACCCTTTTTAACTCAATCATCACTTGGCATGCACTCCTTCACCCTCATTGGACCCCGACCCCACACACCCGCATGCACCATCCAGCTTTCCTAAAAGATCTCCAATAAAGAGACCCTTCGGGGGACCTGTAGGGATTTGCAGCGCCGGCCTATGAGGAGCACACGCCCGATGATGAAGCATGACACCCCTTGGGGTGTGTGAGGGCAACATAGGACAACATTTTTCTTTTTCACTTCTTTGGTGGGTCCCTTTCCCCTAGGATACCTTTTTTTTTTAATTCTCTTTCAGTTTCTTTTTAAATATACGAGTGACTATTTGCACCCTTATGCATGGGTGACTATTTGCACCCTGCATTTAGGAACAGTGTCCTTCGTTGGTTTAGATATTGACACAAGGAGTATGGACACTGGACCTTAATTAGCTCCTGGGTCCGCCCTCGCTCTTCTTTTTGATAATTATGCACAGCGGTTCAGCCGAGGACCCTAATAGTTCCTCTTTTCTTCTTTCTTCTGCTTTCTATGCTCATACGAGACACGATTCTATTAACAGTGGATATTGTTTTTGGAGTCTGCCTCAGTAATTTGCTGTAGCGGTACTTTGTCATTTAACTCCACTTGTCTTTGACTAGATGTATGAGGAAGGAGGCATTAGGGAATGCACAGTTTGCAACCCTAGTGATAAATTATCTTAGCCCCGCTCTAACACTCTTTAGTGACTATATATAGTGTCTTTTAGTAACAGGATCAATGTACTCCTTTAAATCACGCACTAACATTATCCACATATTCTGTATAAACAATACAGGGCTTTGCCTAGGAAAAGTTTATAGTGAATTGCTTTTACGAATCCCCGTTTATGGAGCCATGTATATTGGCGCGCGAGCAAGGCTAACAATGTTGTGCCTGTTAATCTATTTTGTGGCCATCACTGATGACATAGTGGTGAACTTAAGATTTGGCCACAATGATACGAGGCCATACCATTACCCGTAGCGAAGGCCATAGGGAATAGTTTCCCTACAATTGCACATGCACATTGTAGCCCTGCTCTCGCACATGCGCTCCAACATTCCGGAAAGAGGTTATGCCCAGGCTTGTGACAAAACTATTAATACCAGTGTCCGTGTCAATTTTTACTTACTACTGGCTGACACATGGACGGGGTAGGTGAAGAGGAGGCAGCACCCCGGGGATAACGTGAGTTTCTTCAAATCCCTGAGCAGGGACTGGGATAGTGCGGAACAGATACTCCGTGCTCTGTTTTTATAGTTGTACTTTTCAGTGTTCTTCTGCCTGGTATTGTGCGGGAGTCCACTGCTCTCGCCAGATGAGATACCCCTCAGCAATGCGAGGTCAGCACTCTGGAAGACCCAATTGTCTTTTTGGCACAAATTGATTGATGATGCCCACCTTACACTACAGTATCAGCGGCGCTAGTTTTGTGGACATCTATGGAGCCACGGGTGTTACCGACCATGCAACAACTACATGATACATTCATTTCGTAGTTGTGGTTGGCTAGGAACCCTTAAGTGTCACACTCCATTGGTCATGTGTTCCACCCAGTATTAAATTGTCGTTTCTAAGTCTCGTGTGCCTGTTTCTGTTTTCTATATATAAGTGATGTGCACACAGCGGTGGCACATGATGTGGCATCAAGTTGTTACTGATGTTCATACCTGTGGTTTATTAGGTTTTTCTTTCCTAGGTATCGATCAGGAGCGGCATCCACCATGCAACTGTAGCCAGACTATAGGTATACAGGTTCACTGCCCGCCCTGATTGATTTAGAGGCTTTTCAGCGTTTATTTCATGTGCACTCCAATTGCATTTCTTTGTTCCTGATGAAGCTCAGACGACCTTCAAGGCGACGCACATGCGAAACATGTAGACCCATGACTTTCTTGATACCTGGGGAAAGTATGCCGCAGGGACAAGATATTTTTAATAGTAAATCTGCTAAGGGTATACAAATAAGACATCCGCTGCTTGTCTACCCTTTTTAAATCAATCATCACTTGGCACGCACTTCTTCACCCTCATTGGACCCCGACCCCACACACTAGCATGCACCATCCGGCTGTCCCAAAAGATCTCCGATAAAGAGATCCTTCGGGGGACCCGTAGGGAATTGCAGCGCCGGCCCTACGAGGAGCACACACCCGATGATGAAGCATGACATCCCTTGGGGTGTGTGAGGGCAAAAGAGGACAAAATGTGGCTTTTTTGCTTCTTTGGTGGGTCCCTTTCACCTAGGATTCCTTTTTGTTTTTTATTCTCTTTCTGTTTCTTTTTAAATATACGGGTGACTATTTGCACCCTTATGCATGGGTGACTGTTTGCACACTGCATTTAGGAACAGTGTCCTTTGTTGGTTTAGATATTGACACAAGGAGCATGGACACTGGACCTTAATTAGTTCCTGCCCCCCCACCCTCTTCTTTTTGAGACAAAATCACAGTCATTGTCTTTGGTCTAAAATTCAAGCAGCAGTCATGATTTTTTGTGAGTAATCACTTAAAACAAAAAATATCATTTATTTGGAAGTATAAACTCCTACAACGTAAGCAGCAAAATCCAACAAGCACAGTCAAAACCAATAGGTCTGGCAAGCATATGCACCAAAAAGTAAAATAAGTAAACATGCTGCCACTTAAATATGGCCATTGTATGCTTGCAATAAGAAAATGCATGTAAAAAAACAATAACTTGTGCAGCTGTTTTACTAATGGTGTTTTCTTTAGCAGTCCTTTCAGTTGTGCCATGCATTTTACAATTTTTTTTTTTTAAGGATACAAGAATAAATCACCACCCAAACAAGTCCTCAGTTCGCAAGCAGCTGAGCTACAGAGTTAGTGTCGCTTAAACACTTAATAACAAACTTTAAAAAGGAGTGTAGGCAAAATAAATAACCAGTACCTAAAGTGAATATAAAAAATAAATAAAATAATAGCAATGCACATTTGAACTAGCTTTGTCATTGAAAAAAAGGAATGACTTTCAACAGGGTGTGATGTGGACAGGCTTTGAGAAGTTACTGAAAGTGAAGGGAGGCACGGGGTAATGTGGGCTGACCCATGGCCAATGCTTACTACAGATTGTTTTTTGTTTTAAAAAAAATATATATAGGACGGCGTTGCAGCAAATGCGGATTTGAAGGGCAGACCTAACAAAAACAAGCGACCAAAGAAAGTGAATATTGTGACATCTACAATCGAAAATGAACTAATATTTTAATGAGCTTAACAATATTGCTATTTCTGAAGTTAGTGACAATTAAGTTGTTACCCAAACTGCTTTATGGAGTTACGGCCTATTGGTATCAATTAAAACGATTCTAAGATCAGGTACAGTGTAAATGTATTAAAACTATATTCCGTTTTAGTCAGTCAATACACTTGGAACACCTCTGGAACTGGGTTTTCCCTGAATATCCCTGTTGGCAGATAAAGCCTTTATCGTGAATAAGGCAAATAGTACCAATGGCAAATCTTTGAAGAGACTCAGTCTACGAAACAGAGCTAATGGAAAGAAGCTCCACTGGCAAACATTTGATCACTTGTTAGAGGAATGAAGCATTCGCAAACATACGGCCCAGATGTAAATATATTGGGATGATCATGTTAGTCTTGAATAGAAGTGTGCCATCTATGATGGCAAATCATTAAAATGATTCAATGCACAAACCAATAAATGAACCCCACTGGGCCAGAACAAAAGGGATGTGTTTCTGCATATCCATTTTATAGAACTATACACAAGAGATTCTAGACTTTTATGGAGAAGGTATAACTTATTCACTAATGTAGAATTCTTAGATTTTAAAAATAAAATCTTCACATCTAATGGTTAAAGATCTGCGGATTGAATGCAAAAAATGGTTAACTAATATAATTTTCTGCCCTTAAAAAAATACAGCCCTGAGTTGTGTCATATGCCCTCGATATGCAAGTTGTGTTTTGGCACCTGACATTTTGAACTGAAAGGCAACCTAGCTTGATAGGACAGTATGAGAGGGGTACGCAATGGGCAAACTAAACAAAGAAAGAAGGAATAGATCACTTTGTTAGGCTGTAATACATTCTAATAACAATAAGGATTCCTTTTGGAAGATTCGAGATAAGATACAGACTTAGTGAGCAGCAGATTTAGTTTTTTGGATCGATAGAGTCTGAGATGGCACTTAACAGATTTTTGGAATAACTGAATCACGTGATTCTTCCAAATAATTATTTTAAAATAAGTGGCTGTCTCAGTGAGGAACAGTGTTTGAGTTCTCTGCATTGACAGTTCTTGACTGTCCCTGAGAAAATGTGTGCTCTTTGTAATATAGTAACTGAGATTAGTAACTCTCAGGTTGGTGGAATTAGATTCACAAGTATATTTTAAGAATGTTTTTTTTTACATTCCATTAGTTTGTATTAACGTTTGCAAGTCAAACCTTATGAGACTACTTGGGCTATTAAATTAAAAACAAATTACTAAAATAGCTTTCTCAATGTAATGCCAAATGACAACAAGCATTTACAATGCAATGGTCTCTGCATTATTAAAAGTAGAGCTATTGGCATTGCTCATGATTTTTTTTTTTTAAATCATAAATAAATGGCATTGTCATTTATATTGCCAATAGCTTAATCGTTAAATAAATGGCAGTCATTTACATTGCCAATAGCTTAATCGTTAAATAAATGGCATTGTCATTTACAATGCCAATAGCTTAATCGCTCGCAAATGCATGACCTATTGCATTTACACCCACACAGAGCCACACGCACAAAGCCATCCACACACACACACACACATACAGAGCCACCCACACAGTCATTTACATAGACCCCCCTATACAGAGCCACCTACACAGAGCCACCATCACACAGACCGAGTCACCTACAAAAAAAGCTATCCACACAGAGCCACACACACACAGAGCCACACACAGAGCCACACACACAGCACCCACACAGAGCCACCCCCACACACAGAGCCCCCGCACACACACAGAGCCCGCACACACACAGAGCCCCCCCCACACACTGCCCCCCCACACACAGAGCCCCCCACACACAGAGCCCCCCACACACAGAGTCCCACACACACAGAGCCCCACACACAGAGCCCCCACACACAGAGCCCCCACACACAGAGCCCCCCACACACACACGGAGCCCCCCACACACACACGGAGCCCCCCCCACACACACAGAGCCCCCACACACACACAGAGCCCCCCCACACACACAGAGCCCCCCCCACACACACAGAGCCCCCCCCACACACACAGAGCCCCCCTCACACACACACAGCCCCCCTCACACACACACAGCCCCCCCACACACACACAGCCCCCCCCACACACACACAGCCCCCCCCACACACACACAGCCCCCCACACACACACAGCCCCCCACACACACACAGCCCCCCACACACACACAGCCCCCCACACACACACAGCCCCCCACACACACACAGCCCCCCCACACACACAGCCCCCCCCACACACACAGCCCCCCCACACACACACAGCCCCCCACACACACACAGCCCCCCACACACACACAGCCCCCCACACACACACAGCCCCCCACACACACACAGCCCCCCACACACACACAGCCCCCCACACACACACAGCCCCCCACACACACACAGCCCCCCACACACACACAGCCCCCCACACACACACAGCCCCTCACACACACACACACAGCCCCCCCCACACACACACAGCCCCCCCCCACACACACACACAGCGCCCCCCCCACACACACAGAGCCCCACACACACACACAGCGCCCCCCCACACACAGCGCCCCCCCACACACAGCGCCCCCCCACACACAGCGCCCCCACACACACACAGCGCCCCCCACACACACAGCGCCCCCCACACACACAGCGCCCCCCACACACACAGCGCCCCCCACACACACAGCGCCCCCCACACACACACAGTGCCCCCCACACACACACAGCGCCCCCCACACACACACAGCGCCCCCCACACACACACAGCGCCCCCCACACACACACACACAGCGCCCCTCACACACAGCGCCCCCCCACAAACACACAGCCCCACACACACACAGCCCCCCACACACACACAGAGCCCCCCCAAACACACACAGCCCCACACACACACAGCCCCCCACACACACAGAGCCCCCCCAAACACACAGAGCCCCACACACACACACAGAGCCGCCACCCACACAGAGCCACATACACAGAGCCCCACACACAGAGCCCCACACACAGAGCCCCACACACAGAGCCCCACACACAGAGCCCCACACACAGAGCCCCACACACAGAGCCCCACACACAGAGCCCCACACACAGAGCCCCACACACAGAGCCCCACACACAGAGCCCCACACACAGAGCCCCACACACAGAGCCCCACACACAGAGCCCCACACACAGAGCCCCACACACAGAGCCCCACACACAGAGCCCCACACACAGAGCCCCACACACACACACACAGAGCCCCACACACAGAGCCCCACACACAGAGCCCCACACACACACACACAGAGCCCCACATACACACAGAGCCCCCCACACACAGAGCCCCCCACACACAGAGCCCCCCACACACAGAGCCCCCCACACACACAGAGCCCCCCCCACACACAGAGCCCCCCCCACACACACAGAGCCCCACACACACAGAGCCCCACACACACACAGAGCCCCCCCCACACACACAGAGCCCCACACACACACAGAGCCCCACACACACACAGAGCCCCCACACACACACAGAGCCCCCACACACACACAGAGCCCCACACACACAGCCCCCCACACACACAGAGCCCCCCCACACACAGAGCCCCCCCACACAGAGCCCCACACACACACAGAGCTCCCCCACCACAGAACCCCCCCCCACACACAGAGCCCCCCCACACACAGAGCCCCCCCACACACAGAGCCCCCCCCACACACAGAGCCCCCCCCACACACAGAGCCCCCCCCCCACACACACACAGCTAGGCCCTCTCCTATTCTAGACTCCTCTGTTTGAGGCCCGCCTTTGGTCTAACCCGCCCTCCATTCTTGCCCTATTCCAGGCCTTTGTTGTCTGTAATGCTTCCTAAAGCTGTTGTAAGATCTTTAAGCCCCTGCACGTCCAGTTTATCACAGATCGACGCGGAGCCTTTTACCACATGGCAGGCGCCTCGGTCACATCGCCTCCTGCCTCCCTGACCCCCCCCCCATCCTCCTATCCCCTCCCCGCACACACACGTCTGATGTGCCCCAGTGCCTTCACCACCTTTAATGCTGGTTTTAAACCTTCGTCTCAAGAGAGACAAACTCAGCAGAGCTTGGGATGATAAGCCCAGGCAGCAGATGAGGCGTCTGTACTTACATACCCGAGGGGTCCCAGAGAGCTCCCGGGAGTACAGTGAATAGAAAGGCGCTGCTGCGTGGGGCACCGAGGGCCCTTGGATGTAGGAGACTGGGAGCCCCTCTCTCAGGAACCCCCAGCCCTCCAACATCAGTTCACACATCTACAGCTCCGACGGTCTGCTCCGTCCCACGTCTTGGGACCGCTCAGGTTTACTATCCCTTCCCTGCTGTGTGATCCTGGGCAGGGATTGGTGGGGCCGCTGGGCTGTTGATAGGGTGACCAACTGGCATGGGTGCAAATTCAGGACAGCAAGGGGAACAAGAGCGAAAGCAAAACGAGCTCGGAGAGGGACTTCGAAAACGTTTATTTCTTATATAGAAACACGGCTATATGTAGCGAAACATATTAAAACAAGAAAAAAATCAAAACTTACCTGGAGTGGCAGCGGGGCTGTTCCTGACAACAACAACAAAAACAAGCATTGAAAATGCAATAGGTCTCGCAATAGAAGAGTTTGACCTTTTGGTGTTGCAAATGTAAAACTTTTTTTTGGGTTTATATTTTTTCAAATGATAAAAGTATTAATTTTGTTTTTTGTAAAGTGAATAGTTATAAATCTACCAAATGTTAAATTTATAGCATTAGTAAAGTTACATGTTTATTTTTGTCCTTGTTTACATGTATTTGATGTGCAAACTTACAATTTTGTGTAAAATGTTATAAATAAAGGATAGTGACCTAATGTTGTTTCTAATTTTTAATGCTAAAACTTTTTACATGTAAAAAAGTACAAAACTAAACATGTAAATTGCCTAAAGCTATAAACTTAACATTTGGTTGAATTATAACTATTCATTTTACAAAAAACAAAAGTAAGTCAGTTAAATAAAATGCACGGCTAGGATGGGATACGATTACAATGTATGTATGAGCATAAACATCTTTGCTATGCAGCAGCACAAGTGGGCAAATATCGGTATGCAACCATACTAAGCGCGCTGAGACGTGCACCTACACTCCAACGTGCACACTGGGTAACATAGGCCTGGAATGTCAGTGTGGCATATCCTAACACCAGCACACACATTGTGAAAGAGGAGACGTATTATCTTTGCACTGGTGAAAGTACATAAAGTGCATAAAGCGCAATGAAGAAGGTGGTACGGATGTCAAAACGGGAAGATGGACAAGAGAAAACCATGGTACTGTGCATGCATCTTCTATACTTTAACTGCACGATAATGCACACACCGGGACAGGTCTCATGGAAATGTTGTTTTTTTTTTTGCGTTTTATATAGCGCAAACTTGACTCAAAGGTATAGAGTATCAGAGCGCTTTACATAGCACCAGTAATGTTACAAATGGCACATTCATTTTTATTAGGCGCGGGGAGATTAAGTGATTTGCCCAGAATCAGCGGGTGTTGCGCGTCCTTGCCGAGATGTGTTCATTCCTGCAGATGTGTATTCTGTAAACACGGCTCATTCTGTGAGGCCGAGGCTGCTGCAGAGAAGTCTGGATTTGTTGATCGCGCCAAGACACACACATGAATGAACCGATGAGCTTACGGGTTGACAGACACACCACCGGCACAAGCTAGATCCTCAAAGAGCTGAACACACACACACAGATGAAGACAGGTAATCAGCGTGAAGGTGCGACTCACGGAAACAGACACAATAAACAGACCATTCTCTAGACGTGAAAAGGAAACAGAGGCACATGGCGACACGCACAGCACATGGGCAAACAGGTAAGTGTGAGTGACAGAGAAATGACGCTGCAAACGGACCCAGCGACACAGAGATATACTTTAAGCACACAGCAGACAATATAAGTAAAAGCCAGTGCGCACTGACAGATACATTAAAACAGACACAGTGACTCACAGCGATACACACAGACACCAAGACTGGGGAAGCATGGCTACTGATGAGATTGCTTAAGGGTGGTCGTTAATTAAAGTCGCTGTCACTTGCGTTTGCTCTGCATGTGATGCACACACACCACTTGTTACACACAAGGCGCAGCTCTACCAAGAGTGGAGGGTGAGGAGAACGTAGTGTAATACAGCTGTAGCAGCGTCACATCAGCATGTACATGTGTGCTGAGAACCCCAAAGCTGCGTGTGGAGGGCTCCTAACGTGCAGCGGAAAGAGGGAAAGACCAAATTAAAAAGAAACAGCGACGGAAGGGAAACGTTGCATGCGTACTATTTGTACTTGCAACAGTTATAAATGTTTTTAGATACGCTCGCTGATGCCCCATGGCGATGTCTGTGCTGTAGGATATTAGAACCCACATCCGTCGGTAAGCAACCCAGTGGGCAACTGAGCACCGTGAATGTGATCTGAGGCGGAGTGGGTGCCCGGACCTCTTCCTGCCTAACTTGATGCACTCGGAAAAGGTGGGGGAAGGGAACCAATGCATTTGTGCTCGAAAGGTGGGAGGGTGAAAGCAACAAATAAAACAAAGGACTGCGTTTGTGCTTGAGTGTCGGAGGAGGGCTCCTAACGTAAAGCAGAAAGAGGGAAAGCCAAAATGAACAAGAAGAAAATGGAACGATAATTATTTAGAGAAGACATGTCTAAATTGAATGAAAAATATCTTAAGGCTTTTCGAAATCGCTGGATTTGCCGTGGCCACGGGCGGAGGTGGAAGGCGAGCCATGGGCAATCAGGAAAATTAACCCAGTCCGCTTATTACCTGCATAGAGCCGCCCAGTGCAACGTATGACTGCACGGCCATCACCACAAAAAAAAGTGTCAAGCAAAAAAATACTTATTTTATGGTGGAAAATGGGCTAAAAAGAAAAGGAGACACGGCCTGTCGTGAAACTGAAAGCACGGCCGGCTGGCCGTGAAATAGCCTTTGATGCAGCAGTGGGTAATTAGGGGAGGAGAATGGCTGGGCTGAGGCGGAGCGGGAAGAGCTGCTGGCGGCACCAAGCTGACAATTTGATGCTGTGCACGCGCATTTTAACTCATTGCGCTTGCGCATTGAGTTAAAAGTGCACATGCACTTCATCAAAACGCCAGTGAATCGCCAGTGTAGGTAAGCTCTGTTTAAGCCTCTATAGTCTCGCTCTGCTCAATGCGCATGCGCATTGACAGGCGAGACCTAAAAATGGCTGCCGCAAAGCTCTGAAATTTTCGGAATCGGGCGTGTTTTTTTGCTGAGTGACGGATGACGTCACAGATAGAAAGAACGCAAAAAACATGCCCCCGAATCCGAAAAAGACGGGGCTTGAACCGAGTGACGCCCCTCTCCTCCAATGGCTGACCAGCATTTACTAGGCCAGCCAATGGAGAAGAGGGGCGGGTTCCAAGCCCCCTCTAAGAAACATAAAATCTTCGGGCTCCGCCCCCACTGCTCACGCAGTGCAACGGAGTCCTCGACCTAAAAATGTCTCAAGAGTACTGCCAAACATGTAGCACCTGTTTTCTTAAAATTGACTTAATTAAGTCTCAGGTTATTATAAAAATGAGTTGATATATTTAGAGACAAGGATTTCTCTATTGAGGTAAGCGAAGCACCCCTGACAGATCATATTTACATTTTGTGAATTATAAATAACCGATTACCCAATTTTTTTTTTACAGTTTAAAAGAATACTTGTGAAAGCAGTATTTAAATTCTGCCTAGAGTGTTAGGATAACTATGAGTGAGAAAAAATATATTTTTATTTAACTATAGTGCACCATACTACAGAAGGAGAGACATGATGGAAATGTGTCTTGCTGTTTTTAAATTCACACTAACACTTTTGATTTATGGCCATCGTTTCCATCAGTCAGCCGGGTGTTCAGCATGGAGCCAAGCGGGTGGGATCTATTATAGACTTTAAGGACAAATTCAGACAACATAAATTAATCCCTCGAAGATTGTTATTATATTTGTTTTGAGTGTGGTAACTCTCAATATCTACAATGATCCAACATTGCTGGACCTATTTTGGTCACCCCTGTATTAGAACGTAAGTTTACTTTTTAGCTTTAGGCACAACAATCCATATACCAGGCAAAAACACAGCCAAGAAACAAAACATGGGCAGCACAATTTGCTTTCAAACTACTATGATGAATTCCAACAACCACTGGAGAAAGCAGAAGATCTGTGATCTTGGTCAATTTTAAGGCTATGTTTGGGAAGATAAAACACACATTTGTGACATACAACAGAAAAAATTAATACCTGGCCAAAACATGTAACCACGCTAGATTGCAACAATATAGTAGGTGTGGAAGGGTCAGTTTGGAGTTTTTTAAAATCCTTTTTGACAAGGCACTTCTCTGTCATAGCTAAATTAGTTGGGCTACGTTGCAAGAATATTATAAATATGCACATGAATAGTGAAAAAATGGGCATGTAATCATTAATTATTTGTGTTAACACAGCTCTTCTGCGGCTCTGAGGCCCTTTTCCACCTTTTCAAAAACTGCTGTAGCAGAGGTTTTTGGGCTATCCTTTGCTAAAACCAGAATACACCACTCTGAAATAAATCTGAACTTATCTTATCAATCCACAGAGGACACAGTGATCATTTTAAGGCCATTCTGGTTTACTGAATGGCATTCATCAGAAACAGTGCAAATATCTCATTAATGTATCTAGAAACATTTAAGCACCTTTAGCATTTTTTTATTGGCAGAGTTTTTGCCACACTCTTTTCTTAGCTGTTCACTCATGGCCTGTAGCTCTCTTCCATAGTGGATCATTCTTTCGATCGCCGCTTGGCTTCCTCCACAAAGCTGGCGTCTCAACTGGCTGGAGTCAACTTCTGCAAAAGTAACATTTTTTTCATCAGTAATAAAACTTTTAATAAAGAGTAAAACGGTATGATGCATTTGCAACCCATCGTCACCAACCCAATGAGCTACCCTACAGAACTTTTTGTTTAAACGTAAGTTACATAATTTCCAGAAGTCACATAACAATATAAACTAGCAATGTGTTGAGAATAAATATCACTTTATTTTCTTTTTCAAAGCAACTAACAGCTATTTGTAGGTGTGGTTTTGCCCATCTTTATACCAGTGAGTAATGGCACTCATTGCAGTATGGCAAAAAAGAAAAGAGTTCTATCCAATACTTTGGTACTCGTACTCCATCCAACAATGGTGTAAAGCTACATTTACCTTTGCTCGTGGTGCTTTGACCCACCTCCCATCTAATAATTGTGCTGATATTTCAGCTCCCAGCTGCAAGATGGCATTCTTTGCTGCCCCCTACTGGTGGTGGTGTATGTACTTACCTTATATTCCAATCAGAAACTCAGGAAAATGCTAATTTGTGGCGGGTCTGGGAATCCTGCCTTCTCCTCCTATGATTTGAGAGGCCAGAGAACACACATCGTACTTTTCCTGCCCTTCCTTAGGTCATCCCCAAATGTTCTATGTACAGATCAAATCAGATCGGAAGTAACCAAATGGCCAGAAAAAAATATGGCCCCATTTACCAGCATTGGTATAAAATGCACAAATTGGACATACATAAAAAAAACAATTGTGGATGCAGGGTCACTTGTGATTGAATAGCTAGAGATTGAAAAAAAACAAAAATGCAAGGACAGGGTACAATCAAAGCTGCAAATGGAAATCAGCAGTTGCAAAAAAAAGTAGAGTAGTGCAAAACACATGGTAAAGAAATTAAAATTTCAGGTCCGGGAGGCAGTCAATCCGCACCTTGCGGAGATGGAGGCAGTCCATAAGAAGGCAATGAAGGTAGAAAGCAATTGAAATGACAACGCTTTTCCTAAGGTAATTTACTGATATGCTGTCTTCTGAAGGATAAATGAGCAGAACGACTATTTGCGATATTTCAAACTGAACTTAAGTGAGATAAGCATGATGTAGTAACGACAGGACTCAGAGTTGGGTGTTACTACGACGTTTGTTCATGTAGAACACATGTAGAACACAAGCTCATCCCACAGACCAGCCGTTGGTTGCACCTGCTTTCCACACAGTGCCAACTGTTCAATTCCACCATTTGTAAACATGATGTAGTAACGACAGGACTCATTTGAGTTGGGTGTTACTACGACGTTTGTACATGTAGAACACAAGCTCATACCACAGTCCAGCCGTCGGTTGCACCTGCTTTCCACACAGTGCCAACTGTCCGATTCCACCATTTGTTCCCTACATGTCATGGCGCGAGCCATGACCTCAGTGCCCACACGCAACATACCCACGTGGACAAGATACTACATATCTCTTCTCCTTACAAATGACAGCACAAATGCAGAACAATGGAAATTAAATATATAAAGAAAGGAAAGAGTAAAAAGGGAACAGAATCAGGAAACAATAACACCTGAAATACCTGCAAGTGAGCAAATGAACTATATAAAATATAAAACATTCCTTAAGTTGCTAAAAGGAAAAGAAAATATGAACTACCTGAATCTAGCGAGCAGCCTTATATCATTCCACTTTTCCTGAGAGGAACGTGAGGCATGCCATCTTGTCCAGAATTGGATTGTTTGTCACTTAACACTTTTCTAATATCTGTTCTTGAACAATGTGGATAATAATTCAACTCATGGGAATCAACCTTTACAATTTTGTTCATATTCCACCGGTTGCATCCATTGAAACGTACAGCACTACCACAGATCTTGTCAATGTGCACTGGTTCGGTTAACATGGATTATCCTTTCTTAACAAAGACTGTCTTTTTGATCTTTACAAAATCACCCACAGCAATATTCTTTGAAGAAACCCTTTTTCACTTTTGTTTGGCTAGGGTAGTTTCAACCTTGTTTCTTACCACTTCATCTACTTCCTGAACAGACATACTCTGTTTGAGCCATTTAGTCATTCATGCTGGCCTGGTTTCAGTGCATGGTTTTCTGCCCTTTATCAGTTCAAACTGTGAAAAACCTGTTGTGGAGTGTGGTGTCATTCTATAGAACCATAACATGGTCATCACTGCAACAGGCATAACCTTACTGTGGCTAATAGCCCACCGTATGCAATCACCAATCATCCTGTTTAAGTGATCCACCAAACCATTGGTTTATGTGTGGTAGAGGGAACTCTTTTTTTCATTTTATTTTTTGCTGTAAACAAAGAATTCATGACAAAGAAGACTATAATACAAAGTATAGCAACCCTAACCCACCCCCTCCAGGGACTGAGAAGGTCCGGCGAGTGCCAGTTCTTTAACAAGCATTGGCATAGCCAATAGGTCTTGCTTTTGGGACCTTATAAGTATTTAGTTATGCAGCACAATATCCTTGGTGCAACAACAACTGTTGCATGGCTAAACACCTCTAAGGTCCCCCAAGGCTAGACCAATTGGCTATGCTAGGGGGATGGACAGCCTGCATTATCATGTTATGAAATTCTCCCAAAAAAAAAAAAAATAGGAGGACAGGCAATCCACAAAAGTACACACTTTAACTGTCTTTTAAGGTGTGCGCGTCACCGTGCTGTGACATGTGACTGAAACGTCCTAAAATACACGTGACACGTGAAAAACAAAGCCCAATCTGAAATGATATGAAGAAAAAAAAGAAAGTACGGTCACCCAAATGGATGCTGCCATCTGATAGTGAAAGTCACCTCAGAAAACGTTCCTAAGTCACACTGAAACTTTGCTGTGCCTCGTGGGTCACTTGAAATTCATGATGAGGAGTTATCAAATACAAGCCTTTTTATACTCATGTCAATTTTCCGAAACGCAGCTCCTCCCGCGTCGTTGCTTTCTGATGAGAAACACACTTGACGTAAAAAAATGTTAAAAAATGTTACGGGCACACCTCCTCATGCTGACGCTCGTCAATTACTTTCCAGTCGCACTGCGCTGACTCCTCTTCCTGGAGCTTAAGGAATGCACTGCAGAGCACAAAAACGACATCCACCACGAGGATAGACAACACTGCTCCGCATGGTGCTCAAAATCAAACGACTGTACCCTCAGTAGCGTTAACACTGCCAGGATATCCTCCTTAAATCATCCGGCATGGGAAAAAATACGAGGAGGTGAGCAACTCAAGGACCTGCTTACCGTGGATGCATGGGTTCTGTGTGGGATGAAGATCGTCGCCACATTTGTATGTAGTAACAACAAGACTTACTCGAGTTGGATGTTACTACGACGTTTATTCCTGTAGAATACAAGCTCATCCCACAGACCAGCCGTCCATTGCATCTGCTTTCCACACAGTGCCAACTGTCTGATTCCAATGTTCGTTACCTATATGTCACAGCACGAGCCATGACATCACAGAGGTTCCACGTGCTACACACAGGCCTGAACAAGATACTACACATGAGACTAGAATTGATGCAAACTTTGACACTACGTTGATACTATTGAACTGTTCAAATTAGAGGCTGATTAACACTGTAAAAAGAGCTAGGATTTCTAGATCCAGAAATACAATTATTTTTTATTACCAAGTAAAAAGTTCCGTACAATATGTAAATAATAAATAATTCATCAATAATATACAATGTTTTAAAACAGACATACTGTTGTTGCACTTGAAGGGAATACATGTTAAATTGTTGGAGCTCTTACGAGCATCGTTCCCTAATAGCAACTTTGTTTGTGGAAGGCCTAAGTGTACAACTTGGGAAGAAAAGACTATTAAGGCTATTGTACACTTATGCAATTTTAAAAACACAAAAGTATGTTTTTCCAGTTGATCAAGTAGGAATAGATCTATTAATATTAATGTTGACTTATTTTGAGTAAACGGAAAAATAGTTCTGACTCCCCTTCCACCTTTTCACACCCTGCATTTAAAAAAAAAAATGGTTTAACATTAATGCCAGACCCTATTCATGGGGACAAAAGGGCAGACCGGGGCTTCATGGTATCAACTATGGAGCTTAAGGTTGTTTGCCACTGGTGTCCTGTGTCTGCCCTAATATGGGCCTGCAAACTGCTGCAAGTGCAACACTTTAAACACCCGATTCTCAAGGAAGTGATCATATGGCTTTCAGAGAGATAGCATGGGTGACACGAGGACTAACGCTGCAGGTTAGCACAGCAGGCACTTATCTTCAGCAGCTGCGTCATCAAAGGCTTGATGCAGATGGGCGCTCAGCAGCGGCATTTGCAGACTCCGTATGTTATTCAGTAGGTGTGAGTCTTCTGCACTTGCGGCTTTTGGCCTAACCATAACTTCTGCGACAAGAGACTTTCCATTCCTGCATTGGGCAGTATTAATACCTGTCTCTGGGGTACACAGTGGGATGCAGGACAACATGCTGATGCTTTGGTCCAGTTCACAACAAGAACTGCTCAGGAGTTCAGTGGACTCCACAACACAAGTCACTCCTGGCTTTCCTACTTCTCTAAGTAAGCTTCTTCTGGGTGTTCCTCATTCCAGAAACACACTGGGATTCTCATCCTAGGCAGTTTCTCTTCCTGTAAGGCCATGCACCCTTTTTACCTCTCTCAGCAGACAGCCTGGCTTCAATGTGATGCACAGAATCTCAACTCCTTCAGCAAGAAGGGAAGACTTCATGTGATGCCCCCATACCTCAGGAAAACTGGTTGTCATGCAGACATCAGTCCTGTTCACACAGCAGTCCTACGAATACTCTGCAGAACACTCATTACCTTGGCCATGAATAACAAAGTGGGATGGTTTGGAACCAACTGTTATACTCATTATCCTGACAGGGAATGCAAAGTTTTTGTCTAAGATTTTAGAATGGCTTGGGTTGGATCTCTTTCAAATTAATTTTCTGGCTCTAGCTCAGATGAACAAGTTGCTTACCTTTGGTAAAACTCTTTCTGGTGGAGGATACATTATCTCACCGCAGATTCCTCACCATAGAATTCTCCCAGGGCACGAAACGTGATCCGGAAAGCTTTCGAGAGCAATGCCTCTGTTCACTGCCTCCATACCACCCCAAAAGTGACTATGCTGAGACATATATACGCGCCACCCCTACATCAGTTTCATGATTCTCCCTTACTTCACCCTTTGACACAGAAAGTGAACAAATGGTAGCAATAGTATGCAGTTTCCTAACGAGGGACCTTTTCAGATGTTAAAAAAAGAGAACAGGGAGGTAGGAAGGCAGTGAGGAATCTATGGTTACAGTATCCACCAAAAAGAGTGTAACAGAAGGAAAGTAACTCATTCTTTTGATGGATACTTCTAACCTAAGATTCCTCACCATACAATAGATACCAAAGCAGTACCTCCCGAGGTAGAAGCTCTGGAGTGGACTCCGGTCAGAAAGTCGAGCAGGATGAGTAGGTGAAATGCCCTTCCCACCAGGCACATGTTGCAGCCTGGCAGATATTAAGGACAGGCACTCCACATGCCAAAGAAGTGGTAACGGTCTTAGCACTGGTAGAATGGGTAGTCAGACCTTCCAGCAGCTGCTTCTTGGCCTGTGCATAGGAAACCTTAATGCAGATAGCAGATGTGCATAGCAGATCTTAATCCAGCTCAACAGGTTCCTCTTTTGCACAAACTTCCCTTTCTTTGCCCCCCAGAACCCAACAAAAAGCTGGTCATCCACACAGTGTTCCCTGGTATGATCAATTTAAAAAAAAGCTTAATCCCCTTTTGGGGACAGCCAACGAAGACTCCTTCTCTTTCGAGTGTTTGACAGCAATGACTGCCACTGTGAAGGTGACGTGTTTCCTGTTTGCTTACGTCTGTGATTCCTGGACAGGGAGAGAAGCAGTTCGGAATGAGGAGAAAGGCAGGGAAGCTGAGCCAGGGATATTCAGCAGCTGGCTGCGGAGGCAGAGGATGAAAGATAGATGAGAGGAGGAAAGGGCTGGCAGATGCTGGCAAGTTTGAGCGCGCCCTGATGCTAACCCTCCATCATTCCACCAGCAGCTGACCAAAGCCTGGCTCAACATTTTTCCCTTGCTCCCCTCCTGCCGCAGAAGGAAACAGAGTGTTCCGCGCTCTCATGGAGCAAGTGCGGCAGCCAGAGCCAGTCGCCGCTAAGTCAGTGCCCAGGCCCTGC
This sequence comes from Lissotriton helveticus, assembly GCF_964261635.1. Taxonomy (NCBI): domain Eukaryota; kingdom Metazoa; phylum Chordata; class Amphibia; order Caudata; family Salamandridae; genus Lissotriton; species Lissotriton helveticus. The sequence continues at coordinate 1,437,292,290 of NC_136063.1, read as the reverse complement.
AGAAGCGCCTGGCGAGACAGCCTGGTGTGCCCCGCTCACATGGTTACAATAAAGACACTTCCAAGAAAGAACCACAATCGCTCTAATCCTGTTAACCCCTCTGCAACAATCACAGACATCCCTTGTGATCAGTTCCCACTTAGTCCCTGGCAGCCGGCAGCAGGCACCAGCCATACAACTTCTGAGAAATCCTGACTAGGTGACCGGCCAAAAGTCTCGGGTGCTCTGGCAAGACCCACGTGTGTGTAAGGAACCAGGGTGTGGCCGTGGGTGGCAAACACGGGGAAGCAGCAAGCAATCACTGCGGACCGGCTAATCAAGAGCTGGTGGGACCAATCAGAGGGCACCCCTGGAGGAGTAGGCATTTGGGCGAGTCCACCCAGATCAGCAGACCCTCTGCATTCTTCTCCCTGGGTGGACACACAGCGGGACAACAGTCTATTGGTTACAGACCATAGTCAACACCCTGTTCAGACTTTCTTTTCACTGCTAGAACTTGCACAAGTTATCACACTCTTAATTGTAGCATTAACAAAAGGAAGCCAGTTACTCAGTCAAAATTAGCCACCGATGGGAGTGAAGGGAAAGGTCAACCATCCCAGGAGCCCCCCAGAACTGCCCAGAGTGACTGGAAGATAGGCCAGGCCGACTTACCTCCACCCTCAAAAGACTCCCAAAGTCCCTGAAGCAGGCTGCATCACTAACATCTCTGAGAAGCAATCCCACAAAAGTGAAGGCCAACTCACTAGTGGAGGTAGATGAAGATGTGAAAAAACAACATGGCGGACAACAGAAAGTCCGCAACTATAATGTATAACTGCGAAGGACAACAAGTCCGGAACATAGGAGCAAGGACAATTCACCCCAAGACGTCACCAGAAAGTCGTCGTAACCCCAAAAAGAGACCTATAGAATGTGGCAGAGCCAATAGATTTGAACCAATGGGTCGCAAGGGTGGTAAGAGACCCCAGGGTGACGGAGAAGGGGAGAGCGGGGGGTGGAAAAAAACATGACTAGATCCCACACCGTACCCAGGCTCAGGGTTGGAAAGGATACATGACATACAAGCAGACAAATACAGAGAATGGGCGGAGTAGAGCAATGAAAACAGAATTCAGCATTCTGTGTTGGAGTGAAGTGAAAATGTCACCCTGCAGAAGGGTCAAGCCACCCGGAGGGAGGAGAGTATAGAAAGCCCAACCTGAAAAGGTCCTCGCAGAACGGGGAGGACGGGCGGGCATTACGGAATCTGCGGCTAGACTGTGTCTCTACCAGATACATCGTTAGCGAAGGTAAGTAACTCGTTCATCTGATAGAGACATCTAGCCGCAGAGTCCTTAACTTAGACTAGCTACCAAAGCCATACCCATAGAGGAGGCGGGTCTGCGACTGACCCCCATGAAGTTCCCGAGGGAACGTAGCCGCCAAAAAGGGGACGAAACACGGTGGGGACCGCAAGCCAGAGCAGCCACACCAGACCATGAAGCTCAGAAAAGAGCGGAAAACCTTGGGAGGCAAAGGCACCACAAGCCGTCCAATAACAGCATGAAAATCCCGGAGGTAAACTGGGTGGGAGAACTAAAACATATATATCAGTGTAAAAAGGAAAGGTCATGACTTCGGAAAGAATTGGAACTGAACCTAGGGTCTGATGGATCCGCAGGATCCAGTGTGCTGACCGCAAGCAAAACCCCAAGAGAGGGCAATTGGTATGACAGAGTCAGCACATACCGGCCAGTTTGCACAACAGTGGAAGCAGCACTGTAGAAACCTGCACCATCTAAAATACGTGGGACAGCATTGGCAGGATGCCAACCCATGGCCAGAAAGTGCCGGCAGGACTAGAAAAAGAAGACACGCCAGTACATAGTCAGTCTGTGACCAGACATGTGAAAGGGCTGACGGCAACCATCAGAAGTGCCCAAAACAGGAATACAGTAAGAACGATAGTCAAGTGGAAGACCGGAACATACATACGAATACTGTGTGCGTGCTAGAACCACACAAATTATAGGAAAGACCCTCCTGTAGGGTAGCGCGAGCAGCCTAGATGCGAGAGACGGAATAGCAAGAAGGTAACCGGCAAAAAGGGGCACCAGGCAAGCTGGACATCCACATAAGAGCTCATAGTACGAGCAGACCGGGTCAAAGATCATGGACACCGCATGAAGGATGTTGCCTGCACGAGTCTGCTGTGTAAGAGCACAGAGCAGATATATAGAAAGAAGAAAAACGCTAAAAAAATCAAGTGTAACCCAATAAAAGACAAGGGCACACGAAAAATGGCAACAGTTATGTGGAAGCAGAACTGGACAGGACAACGTCCAGGCCCGTAAGCGACATCAGCCCCTCGCCTGGGAAGAGCAATGGACCCCCGCAAGACAGATGAGGAGATGTAATCACACACAATAGTGTAAACAGTCAGGACCAACCAAATGGTCCAGGGACCCTAAAAGCGAGTATCCTGAAGAGAACACTCCCCTTGAGAATGTTACAGTATGAACCCAAAGCAGAAGTGTGGGAAACACCTGTGCGGAAGCAGCAAGGAATGCAGAAAAACTCCAGTTGGGAAAGTGCCCAGAAAACGAGGGTATAAGGCAATGTACAGCAGAGATGTACATGGCAAAGCAGCGACCATGAAAGACAAGCCCAGTAAGGGCTGACCATAGAAGCAACAACGCAAACAACCTATGATAGCAAAGATACCAAGGTTCACTCCATGTTTGCGCCAACAGTAAAAAGCGTGCTGTACAGCAGCTTTTCCCTGGCTCAAAACGAGGACAGGGAGTCAGTCGTGAAAGAACTGCGCCTGAACTGAACAGAACAAGTGCCCCAAGAGACAGTGGCTGGCAAACTAAGGGCACCCATCACGGTCAAGAGGATCACTGCGGTGCTAGAAAAAGACCCATCAAGGCAGGCGAGGCAGAGGCCGCACGGTAAGGAACCCATACCGAGGCTTAGATGTACTACAGACAACTGGAACCAACTGTAACGGAAAGTGCAGTAGAGCGATGCGAACGTTAGAATCGCAGAACAGCAGAAAAAGAGGACATCCTGACCCACAGAAGGATGTCTGTGAGAAAGACTCCATTGGAGTGCACCAAAGCTAAGGCAGCTACCCAATAGCCAGCAAATACCCCACATAGGGTAAGCCTCTTGGGCAAAGCACACATTCAGAGGACTGAAAGGAAGACAGAATCAGCCATCTGGCGGTACTGAACAAATACTGAAATGGTGGACAAACCGCCTACACTATCCGGGTACTATGCAAGAACACAGGATATTTTTGAAAATTAAACCAACAAGGCAACATCGCCTATGCAGAAGAAAAAGATACAATGAATCAAAGTCGTGCCGCAAGAGTTACGGTAGTCCAGATATGAGGCGGGAGACCGCTGAATCTGCATGGCTGTCAAAAAGGTCCACGCCATTGAATGGCAGATCTCTAAGAGCATCCCAAATATTGTCTGGGAAATGACTGGCAAAGCCACCGACCCAGCAAGAGCCCTACCCACAGAGTAAGTTGCATCAAGGGAAGATCGAAGGTAAAATTGTGCCATTCCCCTGCCATCAAGAAGAAGGCGATGTAATTCTGCCCGTGACCCTTCTGGAAGAGGAGGAAGAAGGATCTTGACTAAGTCCCAAAGGGAACCACGTGCGAAAAAGCAAGACTTATTTAATGCGCGGATGCCTGCACTGGCAGAGGCAAACACCTAGACGTGTTGACGCCTAGTGGTTGTTAAATTTGGGAATACAGTTTCACATTTCCTAATAGAAATTGAACTCTATGGTTTGTTACTTATATTGTGTCCTACAAATTAACAACAGTTAATGACAAATGTGAATGTCTTGTGTTATCTCTCATTTCTCTTTTCCTATGTATTAAATCCTAGATGAACTTTTTATATTTTGTAGTTTATTGATTTTTTTGGTGTAAGATTTAATTTATTATTAAGATTTGGGATTTGAAGTGGTTTCTCAACTTTTGGCTATTTCAAGACTGGATGTATGGGAGTGTAGCGATTGAACTTGTTTGTGACAAATTGGGGTTGATTGGTGATCTCCAAGGGAAATGGAGACTTAGAAGACTAGAGCCCAGAAGAACAAGTTACTTACCTTCGGTAACGATATATCTGTAAGAAACAGTAGTTAGTATTAGATTCCTTACCTTAGAATATCCCCAGGCGTCAGTCTGGATCCGGAAACTTTTGCATAGCAGTACCCCTGCACGTCGGTAGGCGTCGTCTGCAGGCGTTCCCTGCGGCTCCGCGTCCGTCGTCGTGATGACGTCGCTGGAGTATATAGACGCCGCCTCCGCGCGCTGACGTCAGTTCTTTGCACACAGCTTTTCCGCGCCAGAACACGCAGAGCCATGTGAGAACTAATACTGGTGCCATTTGAAACTAGGGCCCTGAAAGGGATGTCCTTAACCCTAGGTATCAGTTCGCAGAACGGGGAGGATGGGTGGGGCGGTAAGGAATCTAATACTAACTACTGTTTCTTACAGATATATCGTTACCGAAGGTAAGTAACTTGTTCATCTGAAAGAAACAGGTTAGTATTAGATTCCTTACCTTAGAATAGATACCCCAGCAATACCAACCCCGGTGGTGGGTCTGCGAACCAATACAAACCTACACCAGAAAGTCCTGGAGGACCGAACGGCCAAAGAAGCCATCCCTCCGGACTTGACTGTCCAAGCAGTAGTGCCTCGCAAAGGTGTGCAGCGAGGCCCACGTAGCCGCCTGGCAAATGTCCTGCAAAGGGACTCCCCGGCCCAGGGCAGTAGTAGCCGCCGTGGCCCGAGTGGAATGGGCCCTCAGCCCAACAGGAGGCTCCTTCCGAGCCAAAGAGTAGCATGCTTTGATGCACAGGACGACCCACCGAGAGATGGTTCGTTTCTGTACCGCCCTTCCCTTCTTCTCACCCACGTAGCCAACAAACAGTTGGTCATCCACCCGGAACTGGCGTGTGCGATCCATATAAAATGAAAGCTCACGTTTTGGGTCCAGACGATGGAGCCGCTCTTCATCTTTTGAAGGATGCGGAGGCGGGAAGAAGGAGGGTAAGGTGATGGACTGCCCGATGTGAAAAGCAGAAACTACTTTGGGCAGGAAAGAAGGCCTAGTCCTAAGAACCACCTTGTCAGGATGGACGGACAAGAAAGGAGGTTTTACAGAAAGGGCCTGGAGCTCACTCACTCTCCTGGCAGAGGTGATGGCAACCAGGAAGGCCGTCTTTAAAGTGAGAAGACGGAGAGGACAGGAATGAAGCGGCTCAAAGGGAGCACACATCAAGAATGTCAGAACCAGGTTCAAGTCCCACTGAGGCATCACAAACGGAACAGGAGGATACATGTGCGTGATGCCTTTCAAGAATCTCAGTACAATAGGGGACTTGAATAAAGATGGCTGATCAGGTAGCCTTAAGAAGGCGGAAAGGGCAGAAAGGTAGCCCTTGATAGTGCCCAGAGCAGAGCCCTGCTGGGCAAGAGAAAGAAGGAAGAGGAGAACCTCGGAAAGAGGGGCAGAAAGGGGATCCACAGCCTTTGCTGTGCACCATGCCACAAATCTGTTCCACCGGCAGGCGTATACCGACTTTGTGGAGGGACGCCTGGCTGCCAGAATCACATCACAGACTTCAGGAGGCAAGTCGAATGGCCTCAACTGTCGCCGCTCAATCTCCACGCATGGAGGTGGAGGCTGGACAGGTTCGGGTGGAGGACCGTCCCCTGCTGCTGCGACAGAAGGTCCTCCTGAAGGGGCAGGCGGATCGAGGGACCGACTGACATGCTGAGTAGCTCGGGATACCAGTATCTTCGAGCCCAGTCCGGAGCCACAAGGATAACTTGGGCCCGGTCGCGCCTGATCTTCTTCAGCACTCTGGGCAGAAGTGGTATAGGCGGAAAGGGGTACAACAGACCGCAACTCCACTCGCGCCGAAAGGCGTCGCCGAGCGAGTGCCGTCTTGGAAACTCCAACGCGCAGAACTGATGACATTGCGCGTTCTCTTCTGTGGCGAATAGATCTAACCAAGGCTCTCCCCATTGCTGAAAGAGGCCGTTCGCCACGTCCGAGTTCAGACGCCATTCGTGATCCACCGAGCACCGACGGCTGAGTTCGTCCGCCCTGGCGTTCAGAGAACCTGCCAGGTGTTGAACCGTCAGAGTCACGCCCTGACGTTCCAGCCATTGCCAGAGGCGCAGAGCCTCCTGGCAAAGGGTCCACGACCCCACACCGCCCTGTTTGTTGCAGTACCACATGGCGGTGGTGTTGTCCGTGAACACCTGCACTACACTCCCGTTGACAAAGGGGAGGAATGCCTTCAGTGCTAGGCGAATCGCCCGCAGCTCCAACAGGTTGATATGGAGCCGGGACTCCGCCGGAGACCAGATGCCTCTGATCTCCGCCTCTCCCAAGTGGCCACCCCAGCCCTGGAGGGACGCGTCCGTCACAACGACGTGCTCCGGTTGGGGAAGGGAGAGGGATCTGCCTCTGACCCAATCGCGGTCCGTAAGCCACCACTGCAACTGTCTCGCAGTGCCCTCCGAGATCAGGACATGGTCGGATAGGTTGCCCTGATGCTGGGCCCACTGAAACTTCAGGTCCCACTGCAGAGCCCGCATCCGCCACCTGGCGTGATGCACCAGTAGGATGCAGGAGGCCATCAGCCCCAGAAGCCGTAGCGTCAACCTGACCGAAACCCGGGATAACGGCTGAAAGATGGGAATCAGAGCCTGAATATCCCGGACCCGCCGTTCCGGAGGATAAACCCGAAACTGCGCCGAGTCGAGAACCGCTCCGATGAAAAGGAGCTTTTGAGAGGGACACAGGTGTGATTTCGGCACATTGATGGAAAACCCCAGCTCGTGCAGGAGGTCTGCCGTCATCTCAAGGTGGTGGACGACTGTTTGGGGCGAGCCCGCCTTCAACAACCAGTCGTCGAGGTAGGGGAAGACTGAAACCCCTAACCGGCGCAGATGAGCTGCGACCACCGCCATCACTTTCGTGAACACCCGTGGGGCGCTGGTAAGGCCGAATGGGAGCACGATAAACTGAAAGTGCTCCTGGCCTACCGTGAACCGCAGGTAACGCCGGTGGGCCGGCAGGACGGGGATGTGAAAATACGCATCCTGCAAGTCCAACGCTACCATCCAGTCTTGTGGGTCTAGAGCAGCCAAGACCTGAGCCAAAGTCAACATCTTGAACTTCTCCTTCCGGAGGAAGCCGTTGACGTTCCTTAGGTCCAAGATAGGACGGAGGCCTCCTTTGTCCTTCTTGGGCACCAGAAAGTAGTGGGAGTAGCAACCACACCCTACTTCTGGCCCAGGAACGTGCTCGATGGCCCCCTTGGCCAAGAGGGCCGTAACTTCCTCCTGCAGAAGTGTCAAGTGGTCCCCCCGACACACGGTGGTTCTGCGGTGGCATGGCTGGAGGAGTGGACTCTAAGGGGAGGGAGTAGCCCCTTCGGACGAGCTGCAGCACCCACCTGTCCGATGTAATCGCGCGCCAGCGGGAGTGGTGATGGCGAACCCTGCCACCCACTGGCGTCACGTGAGCCCGAAAGCTCGGACTAGGAAGATTTGGAGGCTGCTGCGGGGGGAGGTGTGGACTGACCTCGCCGCTGCCCTCTACCGCCACCACGGCGGAATCCACGGCCGCCACCGCGCTGGGGAGCGTTCTGCGGCGCGTGGCTGGCAGCACGTGTGGGACCGCCCCTTCCTTGGCCACGAAAGGGGCGAAACGAACCCGTTTGCTGGCGCTGGGTCGAAAGACCCAAGGACTTGGCCGTGACCCTGGAGTCCTTGAAGCGCTCAAGCGCGTTGTCCGCCTTGTCACCGAACAGGCGACTGCCATCAAATGGCATGTCCATGAGGGCAGTTTGGACGTCCGGCGAGAAGTTGGCGGATCTCAGCCAAGCATGGCGACGAATCGCCACCGTCGTGGACATAGCCCGTCCCAGCGAGTCGGTCGTGTCAAGACCACACCTGATCGAATACCTCGCCGCGTCCCGGCCTTCAACCAAGGCCTGGTTGAGCTTGTCCCGCACCTCCTGCGGGCATTGCGGCAAACACTCCGCGACCGTATCCCACAGGGAGTGGGTGTAGCGGCCCAAGAGGCACGCGGTATTGCAAGACCGCAGTCCAGCGCTCAAAGACGAAAATACCTTTTTGCCAAATTGGTCATATCGCTTCGATTCCCGATCGGGCGGGGCCGACGGGAATGCGGACTGTGAAGTGGAGGCCTGGATCACCAGACTCTCCAGGGAGGGATGGGTGGAGAGGAAGGCAGGGTCGTCCGAACACGGACGGTGACGCCTGGCAACGTTCCGGTCAACCGGTGCACCGGAAGCGGGCCTGGAGCAGGTGCCCAAAAGGACATCCGTCAGGGCCTCATTAAACGGCAGCAGAGGCTCCTGAGGGCATGACTGCGGTTTAAACACTTCGGTGAGAATGTTAGGTTTGACCTTAGCGACGGGGAGCTCAAGGCGCAAGGCCTTGGCAGCCCTCATCAGGACCACCGAATAGGCAGCCCCCGCCTCCAACGCCACAGGGGAAGGCGAGACAAACCCAGGGTTGGGCGACTCGTCCAGACCACTGGCATCACCTAAGTCACCTACCCAGTCCACATCATACTGGCAGGCTCGTGATAAAGGGTCCTCAGACCCCTCCCAACCCTCTCCATACTCGTCCTCATCGCCGTAGTCCGGGTCGACGATATAGACCGGCTCCTCGGAGCCAATGGGGCCCAACGGCGCCGGACTCGGCGTCGGACGATGCCGGTCCGACTCCGCGTCAGGAGTCAGAGAGGGAATGGGGGTGGCGCCGCGCGGCGCCGGGGACCCGACGCCGGCCGGAACCGACGGCGGAGCCACGGCGTCGCGCGGAGGCGGCACCACGGGTTGGCCCAATGGAATCGGCGCCGGAGAGGCCGGTGGACCAGCCGGCGACGACCCTGAGGGGCCCAGCGGCGCCGGGACCGGAGCCGCCGGCGGCGTCGGGGCAGGAGCACCCGAACCGCTCGGGCCCCCAGACGGGACCGATGGGCCCGCAGGCGCCGTAGGCCCCGCCGGAGGAGACATCGCCCTCATAGCCATGAGGAACTCCTCAATCTCCTCGCACGACGCGCCTTCCCCAGGGACCGACGGGTATGGGGCAGACGGTGTCGGCGACCCACGCGGGGCCGCGGGGGTGGGGCCACCCGAACCCCCGGCCGCATCACGCGGGCGTCGGGTGGAGTCAGGGGTACGATGACGATGCCCCGACTTCTTGTGACGCTTACCTGACGAACCGGAGGAATGGCGGCGACTCCCGGAGCGCTCATGGCGGCTCCGCGATCGCTCCCTCGACCGCTCCCTCGACCTCCGACCGGACTGGGACCGCTCTCGACGCGGGGCCGACACTCGGAGCTCGAGCAGCTTGCGGGACCGCTCCCGTCTAGCTTTACTAGTCAAGGCCCGGCAGTCGACGCAGGACTCCACGTCGTGGTCCGCGCCCAGACACCGGAGGCAGAGTCGATGGTGGTCGGTGACCGACATCAGGCGGTCGCACCCGTCGCAACTCTTGAAACCGGGCATCCTACCGGCACCGTAGAAAGATTTAGAATTATCAAAAAACTTGGTCAAAAGACCGGAGTCCGGCTCTTCGGATCTGTGCGAACTGGCACGGAAAAAAGAAGAACTGACGTCAGCGCGCGAAGGCGGCGTCTATATACTCCAGCGACGTCATCACGGCGCCGACGACGGACGCGGAGCCGCAGGGGACGCCTGCAGACGACGCCTACCGACGCGCAGGGGTACTGCTACGCAAACGTTTCCGGATCCAGACTGACGCCTGGGGATATTCTAAGGTAAGGAATCTAATACTAACCTGTTTCTTTCAGATCTACAGAACTGTTTAAGGGAAAAAATCCTTTTCATCGTCAATTTTATGCATTTCTAAGAACATATTTTTGTATCATTTATTTAACCACTCCTTTAAGTTATATACAATTAATGATTTTAAGTAAATCGAACATAAATAAACTTATGCCTCATTGAAAAGGGGCAAGGGCTCAGCCCAGACTGTAAGATTTCTGTAAGGACACTTGGCTTAACCTCAACAGATTTAAGTTGTAGGTCCAAGACGACAGCTGCTCATCAGATTACCATTGAAAATTATGCATTCTTTTCCACTGGAAGATCAAATGGCCAGTTCAACTGTTTTAAAAGGGAAGTACCAACCCCTTTGATCTTTTGTAAGTCCATGTATGCATTTTCCTCCAATGAGTTGTTAAATTGTTAGGGCGGCTCCTCCCAAATGGTGGAGGAGCGTCACCCCACTGCCAGCAGATGATAAATAAAACGAGAATAAAACATTGTTATTATCATTTTATTTATCTCTGTCCGAGCTGCTTACGTCGACCGCAGATGGAGTGTGAGGGGCCTGGCCATGGTAGGGAGGAGAACTGTGCACTTATAAGTGTTCATGTTAGTATGGCCGGCCAAACAGACATTTGTGCTTATGTTTTTCCAACCCAGCTGTGTTCCATAGCCAGTTTGGAGAAACGACCCAGGCCGCCAGGCACTGCCTCAGTGGCAAACCAGGCCACTCAGACCAATCCTTGCGCTGCTCTCATGCTAGAGAGCAGCATCTGGATTGGGTTGGGAGCCTAAGCCTTCAGGCCCATCCACTTCCAGGGCGAGAGAAGCAGGAGCAACAAGGCGGTCGGCAGTGGGAGCAGAGTGGCAGGTAAGTGCTAATTAATTTTGTTTTTATTCCCCCGCCACCCTACCAGTTTCGATTGGTGGCAGCCGCCACTGTAAATTATCTCCATCATCACCTCTAGGTGGTAGCAAGCTTTGGTCAGAATCGAAGCCAAGAAGACAACTGAGCCTTTGATCTTGCATTCACTCTGGTAAAGACAAAGGGTTAGATTTAGGCTGAATGGCGACCAGTTACGCTTTTGTCATTTTGTAGCGTAACATCAGTCAGGAGTGGGCGGACGTTGGTTTGGGGTGAAACTCAACACATACACAAAATATTATTGCTAATGTCCGAGATCACATAAAATCAGAAGAGAATCAAAACTGCCCATGGTCTCCTTTGACATAGGAATAAAGGCTGAATTATGGAGAGTAGGTCAATGTCCTTCATGAGTGCATGCTTGGTGCGCCTCTCTAAATCACAGACAAGGTGCTAGCTCTCGTATTACCTTGCAGAGGCCAGACGTCTGCACACGTGACTTATTAGCAGGATACTAGTTTGACATGCTTTCAGGCTCTCAGGCAGGGGGTACAAGCATGTTTACAAAACTCCTTTTCAGATCAGTTAAATGAACAAATAGTATATTTTTTATGCTTAAGGCCAGATGTGAAATCCATCACTGCCAAATTGGTACCCGTTATACAAGGAATCGCACCTTTAACCACATTACCTACAGAAAAGGGTAATTTATGCTATTTGGAAAAACCAGGTACACAACATTTAAAAATACCAATAATGAAAGACATAGAAAATGTAAAAGGATTGTACATTAAACGTGGTCATGAAATAAATGCTGGTTGTGTTGTTGAAGTAGTACCAGTTATGACCTCTCTAGGGACTCAGTTTAAACATAAACTTCATTTGGAGCAGGAAGGATATTTTACACATAAGACATATTTGAAGACCTGCACCCGAGAAAAACTGTGGATGGATATTGACAGATTGTGTGGTAATATTGTTAATGAGTGGCTGCTTTAGCGTGCCGGGAAATACTTCAAACCATCCTTGGCTACTTACAAACTTAGCTTCCTGCTAGTAGCAAAATGTATGGAGGAGATTCACTCACTGCTCAATAAGAAAGCACACTATTCGTGGAATTTGCAGAGGCAATGCAGGGCTGCAAGCCTGGATGATGTGCTGGAATAATATATAGCATGGCCTACGTTTGCACTTTCGTTAAACGAGCCAGGAAAATGCATTTCCGCACATGTGTCCTTTAAATGAATTGGGATTAGAAAAACATCTATAAAAATTCTGCTACATTTTCTTTGAGGTCTTTAGCTAGGCATGGGAAAGGATTATATTTTCCAAATGCGAATTCTATGATACAATGTGGCAACATTTTTTAAAATAATGTGGGAATAGTCAAATAAAATGCATGCTTCGCAATTAATTAGTTACTGGCACTTATTTTGTTATACATTGAGCACTGAATTTAAGAAAAGGTTAACCACACATTTGGTGAATTAATAATTACACGAATGGCGACCTGCTTTGGGAGCAGATAATTATTGATCTGCACTTTAAATTTGGTGACATGTAATAAAATAATGAGAGAATGTAATAACGTTCTATTGTGATGTTATTTGTTTCAAAAGTAAATTGGAGGGACTCTCTGTGGCTTGGCTTTGGAATGTTATGGCTTCTGTGTTCTTAAAGGAGTAATATCACTAAAAGATAGCGATATTACCCTGAAAAACATAAATGACAAGATAGAATGACAGTAAAATCACCTGTAAATCGTGATTAAAAAGGTCATGAAAATTGTGCTTGAAATTCTAGTCAGAACTTTGACTGTGCATGAGAACTGAGTGGACCTGGAAAAAGGAGCCGAAATAAACACATTTGACTAAGCTGATAAGTTTCACTTTGTACAGTTGGTACTCGAAGAAAAGTACACCTCAAAACGTACTTTGGATTGAGTGTAAAGGTCTGGGAGTTATCTATCCAGAGAACACAATGCATGCATAAGTAGCCGTGCGAATTTTAGGCCCCAATTATTCTCCCAGGTATGCAATCCCTTTTGCCAAGTTTTTAAGGTATGAATGTCAGCAGCCCTCCATGCCAAGAACAGATGCATACTGGTAAGTAGCATTTTCCGTTCGAGGCATGTGGGCTGCTGAATTCATATCTTAGTATAGACTGTATAGCAGTTTCTCCTCTAGCAGTGGTTATCTGTACCAGCTGCAATGGTTTGAAAAAGAGTTTAAAGGACAGCTTGGCCTACAGCAGCTTGTTGCTTAGCTTGCACGTCAACACAGTAGTGTTTAGTGAAAGTGTGTATGGTAGACCATGTAGCTGCCCTACATATGTCTTCTAAGGGAATATTTCCTAGGAAAGCCATGGATGCCCCCATTTTGGGCATGGAGTGTGCTCTTGGGGGAACTGTTAAAGTGTGCTTTGCTTTTTGATAGCATATTTGAATGCATTTAACGATCCATCTGGCTATTCCCGTCTTGTAAATGGGATTACCCTTATGTTGTGGTGAAAAGGCAACAAATAGTTGCTTTGTCTTTCTGCGGAGTAGATCGGCTGCCGGGGACGGCCCTCACCAGGTCAGAGCACCAGAGGTAAGGACACCAGATTTGAACCCTCAGCAAGTTTCATCTACGTGCCGCTGTATGAGGCAGACAGCAGCTCATGGGCAGCAAACTGTGCAGCTGCTGCCTGGTGCCTACCAAAATTGCAAAGAAGAGGTGCAGCGGGGGACCGCTGCCCACTCCAGCAGGCAGTTACTGCCAGGGTGCAGAATGTAGGTCACCAGGGGGATGCAGTGTGTAGGTTAACCTCCAGCAGTCAAGGATGCAGGGATCCCCTCTCACCGCTGACAGGTAACCCCCGTGTCAGTTTCACACATGGCACTCCACACAAAGCGGCTATGTCCCATAACATGAAGGACATCAATGACATAAAAACATGTCATTTGTTGTGCTGTTTCTTGCATTTTGCAAGCCATGCCCCTTTGCTGGAGTAAGGCACAGAGCATAATCCATACCAAAACACCCTTAAAATATACTGCCTCCTAGTATCTGTGACATGTGACTCCAACACCTTGTAATCCTCATTGTTGTATTCATTTAACATTTCCTAGACTGCTTTACACATGTATGATTCACTGTCTCTATGCAATGCGTCTGTGACATTAAGTGCTCTGACACGGTGTACTAGTAGGAGCAGCACTATAAAATACATGAATATTTGTGACAGAGAATGGAGAGATGAGGGGCACTGTTGTTCAGTGGTTCTGAAGGAAGCCGTGGAGAACGAGGTCATGGGGCACAAAAAAAAATGTTGCACTGGGTGCTATCTGCTGGTCCAGAGAAAGTGAGTAAGTAATGTCTCTCACTGTGTTTTTTGAGATTGATAGTTTGTCCAGTTGGGAAGGTGTTATTGGTCTTGACTGAATGTAGGTATGATCTTTAGCAGCACAATGCTTATTTTATAATGCAAGTCACAATCTGTAATATTATTTTAAGTAGGAGTTAAATCATGCTAATTATGTGGGCGGAGCTTTGGGGTAGTGGGTGTGGTAAATTTTTAAGTAAGTAAGTGATAGCTGTGATGCAACGTGTCCCTGGACATTAATTTCAAAAGTTGGCAACTTTGATGCTACCCAACATAATAACCTTAATCTGTAGGTACTCCCCACATTTTTATGCACTTTGATGTAAGAAATATGCAACATATTTGCTTTAAAACAAATTAGGAAAAAATATAAAATAGTTAACAGTACAGACCCATTTCTGTGTCACATTCTTCCATTTCGTGGTCGTGCTTGGAGCTCCCGTTCAAGAATCCATGGGAGGTGGGCTCAGCCACACCATTGGAGTAATGATCGGTTTCCATATCTACGTCACTGCTGAGAAAGAAAGCATTGTAATGTTACTTAGGAGGTCAGTTTCCCGTTCATCCGCACACCAGCGAACGTTCCCATTAAACCTCATCCTCATTTGAATAGCCGCTCCCACTCCCGATACAATATGAAACAGGATGATGGTAGCTTCAAAGTTTGGGTAAAGGTTCTGTACACAAATTTAAATATATACTTTGGATAAAAAGGCATAAATACCCAACTGAAAGAGTAAAGTACTAGCATTTGAGATTTCTGCACTTCACAAATTACAATTCCAGCAAGGCCAAACCAGCCTTTTAGCCTTCAGCAGGTGGTAAACGGGTTAGTAGTGACTAGGGTAACATTAACACCTTTTTTCTTAAAGCACTTAGGAATGGCAAAAACTGTGGTACTAAGTGCCATTTCAAAACAAACTAATATTTTGATAGTGCTTGCAGGTAAAGAAACATTTTCCTTCCTGCAGTAGTGTCTTTATGAAAGTGGGAGGAGAACCTCTACAAACAAAAAAGCAGAGGGTGGTGGGACCAATGTGCGAAAAGTCCAATATCTTCCTAACCTGGTTTAAACTTTATTTACAATCCTATTACATCAGGCACAGCATATATTGCTAAGTGTATCAAACCCGAAGCATGTGTAGAGTTGCTGGAGAAGTTTAACCTGGTATCAGGACTAGTAGTTAACAGTCAAAGTCCCCTTTCCTCCAACACAATACTGATGCAATGGCTATATTTCCTATTAGGGTTGCTATTTACTACTTCCAAAGCTTAATGTATCACGGTCAAAACAATACTATTGCTACTATGTTTTTCACGTCATGTTGATGAGCATTTCCAAATCTTTATCCACACCAAAGGATTTCCTTCTTAGACTCTTTGACTGGCATGGATGCACTCTCAAGGCTTCAGCATAGAAATTGAAATTATCATACGAGGAAGGCAGAGTGGAGGTGCCATTCCATGACTAGTTATGAGGTAGACAGTCTTTCACTGACTGATGAGGTCTCAGGTAGGTCCACTGACACAAGTTGTCTAGAAGATCAGAACTGCCATTGGCAGTAGAACCTTCTGACTGTGATAACTGTAGTCAGTACGAGAGGTCTTCCTGCTCCAATATTAAATATACATGTACTTTGAAGAAAACTAACCATTACATGGGCTGATAAGCTATATCAGTGGTTCCCAAACTGGAAGGTGGGGACCCCCCCAGCAATTTGTACGATTAAAATTTAAAACATTAAAAGAGTAATGCGAAAAAAAGAAACCCATGCACACAAAACAAATACTCGAATTACTAAGGATTTTAGTATTTTACATTGAAAGAGTATGCCAAAAACGGAAAGTTTTAATGGGAAGGTTGGTGCTGCATCTGAGATTACCTTTTAAATGGTTACTTTTATTTTGCAGTACAAGGCTTCTGCTCCTGTCAGGGCCAGACCAGAGTGGAAACCCAAAGCAGCCCTGGCAAATGTTTTCCGACCAGTTCCCATACAGTGCACACCAAGTGCAGTGAGTGAGGGTGACCACTACAAAGCGGGCTTTGGGAGGCTCTCCCCCAAAAACATTTAGGATACAATAGTGCATTCTACAGCACATTTATCATTATATATTGAATTGCATTAGCTTTTTAGAGAATAGTAAATGATGACCTTACTATGCACCAGGATACAACAATCTTTGTTGGGGTTCTTCAATGATTCCCTTATTATCACCCTACAACAGTGCTTCTCATCTCTCCTTAGACCCTCTGTCACATGTATTTCATTTGTTTTATTGCATCTCTAATACCATTGTAGATGTCAGAGCACTTTATATCACATACATAAAGAGACAATGAATCATACTTGTAAATCAGTGTAGAGAAAATGTTACATAAGGCAAAGGGGACTACAAGGTGTAGGATTCACATGTTATTCATACTGGTAGGCATTTTTAAAGAGTGCTTGGTCTGGAAAAGCACAAACTCAGGATTCAGAACCTAACACAGTAGTTAGCATTGACTTTAACAATAAAAATGTATTTCCACCCAAATAAACCCCTTAGCAGCATCAGGATAATGAAAGACTGGGAAAAAAATATGTTACTAATTTGTACCAGGCAATGTGTAAGAAGCTCTTTGATGACAGTTTGTAGGTCACCGTGCTAGATTAGGATTGTCTCTTATGAGCTGAAGAGTAACAAAAGAATCTCGGTCACAAAAGAAGTAATGCACGGACCTATGCACATAAAATATTGGTTTTTCAAATGCACGGTACGCGTTCTTTGCAGCAGGCATATTAACCCTCTGTGCTACATTAGATAAGTCAAACCTGCCACTGGACAAAACTCTCATCTCTCTCCAGCAGGTACACTAATCACTGGTGTTATCTTGACACTTATTGTTGCTCGAAAACTGCTAATTCTATGAGGAATTTTGGAGTGCTTTTAAAACTGCAGCCTGAGGACCCCTTGGGAATGTGTCGCGGACCCCAGTTTGGGAAACACTGAGTTATACTACACACCTTAATTGCCTGGGTTACACCTCAACATTTTTCTACGGGAAAGTAGGGTTGGTTTACCAAGTCTTAGAGGTCCAGCAGGTTCTGTCAGGGTGGGTAAAGTGCGTATTGACTGGAAATTCAAACCCTATAGATCTTTTCTGAAACAGTTTGGCTATAATAGCTATTACTTTCTGAGATCTGCAGTTCAGCAGGTAACGCTCAGGAGGCCTACAGGGACTTCTACGTTTCTCTGAAGTTCCATGAAGCGAACTAGATACTTAATGCCCTAACACTAGAAGCAAGCCTGCTTCGACTGCATGCTGAGATATAGCCTGGCTCTGCTATCCTTAAAGCTGGAAGCAGTGGGAAGAGAACATAGGAAGGTGTATCTAAGATGGTGAGTGGAATGAGGCATAAACGTACCCAAGACTACCTGCACATAATATCCATTGCATTATAAATGTCTGATGATAGACCACCTGTTAGCTGTACACTGTAGACTTCCCAATAAATCAGCACAATGTCGTAGATGTGTCTTTAACGCACAGGATTCTTGGCATTTGTGGAGGGAGTGCAGTGTTCTGTTTTTATTTTGAAGGGAAATCCCAGAGTGGGCAGTATTTTAAACTACCTCCTTCGAGCATTTAATAAATGGAGTTTAGGAACAATCCTGCCTGTTATAACAAAAGCTACGTTTCAGTGACGCTTACTGGAGGATGCCTCTTAGCTTCTTTTTAGCCCAATTACTGGTACAACGATATGACAATCTTCTGTTAAAGACTGTAGGTGAAACCTGCACAAAATACTGATCATTCAAAAGTAGGCAGCTCTAGGGGATGTTTATGAATTGCAGGAAAATGTAGGGATGACAGATCATAAATTGATAATGACAGGCACCTTCTAGTAAGAGGCTTAACCCTGGGTATCTGAATAAACATCCTTACCTTACTCAATGCCATTATCAGGATGGTATTCACACTACTGACAACAGAAAGGCACAGTATGTGCAGTCTTATGACTTGTGATTCTCACCTAAACAGGTGAGGCAAAAGGTATAAAATGACTAATAATTAATTCCTCCAAACAAATTCTCAAATTGCTCAAATGTGCTATTAGGTGAGTTTTGTAACAAACCAGACCAGAGGCAACTATAAGATGAATTTCAAATTCATAACAAAATAAACAGAAAGGAGACACAAAACAAAAATAAAGAGGAGAAATAGGAGGCAGCTAACGTAAAAAAAATAAATAAAAAAAAACACAATTAAAAAAATAATAAAAATAATTTCATTAGCCGCTTTGCTGCGGCCGGAATTCCCCCGCTGTGCTAAGGAATTAGACGCGTGCGCGGTTCGGATGGCAACTGCCCATCCTCCTCACACGTCCACTGTGACGTCAGACGGTCGGGGGCCGTCTGACGCACGGAAGAGGTTAATGCAAGTTTGGTTAGCAAAATAAAGCAAATGAAAATATTTAAAAAAAGAATAACGACCGACTGGTGGGACAATGAACATGTGGTGGTGATCAGGAAGATCAACAGCATTAATTATTAGTTAATGAAGAGATGTGGGTCATTTAGCCTGATAACGAAATTCATGATTACGAATTGGTGAATTTTGAATCTTTAAAAAAATTGGTAAATAAAAGGATTGAAAAAGCATTTGATGCTCTTAAAAGTGGTATACAACCTTTACATTTTAAATTTGTTTAAATACATAAATCGCCGAGTTTTGGAAGGATTAATGTGATGCTGGAATTAAAAGAGCGCATAAGCAGCTTTTTGTAGGATATTATTGTGGTATTAGCTCGTGAGGATATTCGATTAAGCCATGAAGAAGCATCAGTTCACTTTAAGCTGCGAAAAGTGTTGGCGTCACAACATCAAAGAAATCAATTATTGCACTTGATATGAATGGAAAGAGACTCAAATGAAATACGGGTTGTTTTTCCAAGGTTTTGTCAACCAAGTGGGTTGAGTCCAGAGGGCCATTATTATTAAAAAAAAAAAAAAACATTTTACTAGTTAAAAGAATAACAATTACAAATACAATTTAGCGCGCATATATAAGGCAAAAATAGCCTCAGGGTACCACTCTGATATCAAAAAGCTAAATAGCCACTAGTGATCATGTGGGCGCATTCTGAGCAGGTGCAAAAGATTATCAAACATGAGGACATGTCCTAGAAAAGACTTTTTACAGATATCTGGATTTTTCTAGAATAAGAAACCCTGGAGTAGAAAATAAAATGAAGATTAAAATTAATGCATCTTTTATTTAACCAATTTACCATCTGTTTATCTTCTACAAGTACAAGTTACTCTTAAGAATTTACAATTAGAATGTACGAAAGACTCCTCACTGTTGACCTTTTAACTTCATATCACAAACATCAAAGGTATGCTGCGGTCCAACATTTTGGCTTCCGTCATGAAGTAATAAAAAAAAAGACAACAGGGATTCTGTTGTAATTATACAATTTCTTTAAGTAATTTATTGGCAGGAGAAACACAGGACGATCCCTACCAGACGCAGCTGATTTAAACAGTAACAGTCTACAGTATGATGACCTCACATGTGGAATGTGAGTACATCATAAATACGATGACACAGCTAGAATAAAGCAAGCTGGTACATTATAACAGATTCATTGCACACTACCCACCTGGTGAAGCTGTTGGTGGCTTGCTGAGATCGTGTTACGTTTATGCTGTTGAGCTCCGGCACATTTAGAATGGTAGATTGGTGTTTAATATGACAGTAAGACTGGTGTGCTTTGTTTGATAGCACACCATTACTGCAAGTGCTTTCAAAACCTGGGGAGAGAGAAAGTGAGGCAGTCTCTTAGATACTGAAGTGGATGTATTAAAGAGCAATTCAATATTTCTTTCCAACTGTGCAAAACATTTTTTTAAATGGGGGTAAATAATACAAAAAAAAAACCAAAGATGCTTTTAAGTTGCAGGATATTTATCAAAATGTTTCAATTCATGCCTGTGTACTTGTTTCATCATGCCAGAAATTTTAATTTTGTTTTCAAAGTTTCCTATATATCATTGGTGTTGTACTCTTTAAACTGACGGCAGCAAAGGCTGAAATGTGGCTAGCAGTCGTGGGGGACTAAAGGTCTTAAGCCGTTTCATAAATGTTCAAGATATTTTAGAATATAAAAAAATTCCACCATCGTAAGTAGTTACTTTAACCAGGAAGTATTACAGACACGAAAAAAAACTACGTTTGCAGTCATAGTTCTTATTAGATGCAATCATAAAGATAGTGTGATTTATGCAATATGCCTTTCTTATTAGGGCATTATGGTTAGGGAATTTACACAGGATTACCACATTTGACCACATAGCACATTTCCCAGCATGTTTATATTTCAGAAAGCTATTGTTGGTGTCCAACAGTTTAAGCTTCCCAAAGATGATTTTGAAAGGTATACAGCAACGGATGCAGCACAAGCCATACTTATCCCAGCCACATGTCAATCCACATCTGGGATACCGTATACCACAAATTGATGGTGAGAATATAGATAGATTTGACCCTAGCTCTTTACAGTGTACGTTTTCAGATACATGTGAGGAAACAGCTTGTTTTATGCTAAGCATTCTACAGCCTGAGGCATAATAGGCAGAAAAAGAACATATTTGAGGGGCCAATAAAAATGAACTAAGGAAATCAGGGATAACTCTTGATAAGTTTAGGGTTCTAACAAGGGACAAACAGAACCTCTGATACTAATTTAAAGTGTGTGCTTAAAAATAAACATAACTTTGTGCACTAATATACAAGTTACCATGTCAACTTCAGTAAAACCATAGGTGTAGTTTAGTTGTATCCAGGAGGATGTTGAGATTGTAACAAAGGCAGCACATCCCCTCTGATGTGCGTTATTTTTGGATGCTTTAGATGTTTTGAAATTGTGAGAATCTGCAAATCCACAAACCTTCATTAGGGTTTCAAAGAATTGCTGGTACTTGTGTAATTAGAATAAGTGTAAGAGACCAATTCCTAAACAATTGTCCAGCCATCTATATTTCCAGAAATATGCTACAATCTTTAAGGTTTGCTACTGTCTTTAAGGCAAAATAGCTATTGCTTTCCTTATGCCAAGGGAATAATGGGACAGAAGCAATAAAAAGTTAGTCACTAGGTACAGAACTCAGGTGTACCTTCAATTGGGGTAGCAGGAGAATATATACATTCTGTACTATTATTTTGAGCCTCAATGATGTTGCCTGTTGTTTACTACAGTTGTAGCATGACTAGCAGTTTTATTTTATCACCATTATTATTTTTAGAAAATGGGTATTTTGATTTTCAAGTGAATGAACAATAACATCGCTTTCGGAACAAATATACACGTGTAACATATAGGGATTCAGAGTAGTGTTTAGGTTTTGGAAAGGCACAGCGTAGGTTTATCTAAGTGCTCATGATTATTATTTATACCCGTTTAATATCAGGGGTGAACAAGGACAAGTTACAAAAGAACTTCTGTTGGTGAAAGAGGGCAAATGTTTTTTTGAGAAACCTCAATCATTTCAGAAATGTAAATATGTTGGTAGTGCCATTTACAGATACAAATTCCTCATTGGCCCCTTTCATTGAAATGTCTTAAAAGAAAAAATCACATCTTGCATCAGATTTAAAAAAACTAAGTTAATGAGAAACCCCCACACCATTTATTTTTAAAATTACAATGGCATGAAGAAAAAGAACATGCATGTATCTGTAACTTGGCACAGATTATAGTCTATAGATTAACATATTTTTATTGTCCCATAGGGGTTGAACCCTCCTGAGACTACTAGAGACTCTGAGATCTTTTCAGATTCAAATCCTTTGTAATATTTTGTCTGGTTTGAAATTGGAGACAATTGCCAGCCGTACTTTAGCAGCACCTCCAATTGTGTTTGCTGCCAATTCACATCCATCATTTTTGCTGTGGCACCCTTTCACTGCGTGAACTTCATATCCAACAATACTTCTGTTTCATCAACATAATAGTCATAATTGACCCATGACTTCTTATAAGGATACTTATCGGTACAGAAGACCGAGCTGGTGCAGAGGAGAGGGCTGCATTTACAAATGGTTGGACAAGAAAAGCATCACAATGATCTCATGTTCTCTGTTGGTCACATAAAATATTGGGAACAGATCTATTTTTGAGAAGCAACATTGTGCTTGTAATCTCTACAATAAGATGGGTGTGAGTACTTTTATAAAGAGACAGATTCAATAAGACCAATACTAGTAATTTGTTGTACCACCATCACTACAAAACATGGTATTTTACGAGGCAGCTGTTAACTGGATTGTCTACAGCAAAAACACACAGTGCAGCATACCCACCAGTGTTCTCTGCATAAAGCTGGCTCTGGTCAGAGCCAAAAAGCTTATGTAATGTCTGTGCGTGACTGCACAGCAGTGGAATTGTGTCCAAGTCAGACGGGGTCAGCAAGGGATTCAGTACATCAAGATCTGGGGATTTACTCCAGCACCAGTGTTGATGTTTCAGGAGCCGGCACAGCTTTTCAGCAACAGTCCAACATGCAACCCGAAAAAGGACTGAAGCAATTCAGATGGCAGGACGGTGAACCAATCAGAGGTAACTGAAGTGGAGATACTTGGGGCAAGAAGTTGAATCTGAGGGAGGCAGAAGTGTTCCAAAGGAGTGTAGCATGGCTTCACGGAAGGCCTACACCTGCTACAACATCGCCAATGAACCTGAAAACTCTAGGTGCATAGGGACCAGAGATTTAATCGACTTCCTGGTGGAATGGGAGTGAGAACTGGATGCACAGAGAAACCCTCACACCTTCTCTGAAGATCAAGTGTCCCATTTGGTCTTCTTGTATTTTTTCTTTGACCAACCTGAAGACTTCAACCACGAGGAAGATTTGCCTCAGGAACGATTTTAGATATGGGTGCTCGCTTTTAGCCTGGAGCAACACTGGTGCAGAGATTTCTGGTGTTTCACAATGCTGAACTTTGCTTCATGCTCACAGATGGCCTTAGGGTTCACCTGAGCACAGTCACAGGCCATGGGGTGGAGTGAAGAACCTAAACATCAGAGTAACCGCTCATCGGAATTGGTCACAGATATGTTTGAGACAGTCCCAAAAAGTTTTAATTCTGCAGTTTTAGGGGGTCCCTTGCAAAATTCTCTTTGACGAGATCTGCGTTTGAAGGCACGGAAAGAAGGGAACTGTGTTCAGCTTGCATAGCTGGCACTTATATGCAGCTCGGTTTGTCACTTCTGGAGTCTCACAGCACCATAAACCAGCACGCAGGAGCCCTAATTTTGAGCTTTCCAGATCCAGTCTGGCGCCTGGGGTAAATTCACAAGGCAAGGAATCTACGGTTAGAAGTATCCATTAGAATACAACACTGTGGAATTTTTACAAGTGTTTGAGGCCTTGCAATGGGTGTGGGAAGTGCTAATTACCAATACAATACAGCATCAAGAGAAGTGAATGTATCTAGAGTTAAGGGCCTAAGATGCCTGGGCCGAAAGCCCCAAGATCTGTACGGAGCGAGTTACATGGGAGATGACAGCTGTATATCATTAAAAAAAAAACACTAAAAAACGTAGACTTAAAGTGAAGTTATGGATAAAATAAACACATTAAAAAAAAAACTCTCAAATTAACCAGCCACAGCTGCCTGGATGCTGCCTGTGCCCTAATTAGCACGTGCTCTAGATGCCGAATGTGACCTGTCCATGAACTGCCGAAAACAGTATCATCATCCAAGTAAGCCACACAGAACGTGTCCAGACTTTTATACATGTAGTTGACAAGGCTTTGAGAGGTGTCAGTATTCTTCAAATAGAACGGCACCGGTAGAGGCCTTCTGGGGTCCAGAATCCCACCATTCTTAGAACATGTTGTCATGTTGTTTCCTACTGCCCCTACACTGTCTTTGTGAAGCGCTCTGATATCTGTAAGGATCCTGTTCGCGCTATATAAAACTTTGAATAAATAAATAAGGCAATTTGGCTGTAGCCACTGGTGAGACTGAAATTACTGGCGTACTTAGCTGTGCAAGTCTTGAACACTAGCTGACTCACTTTGGGCGGTAAGAGGAGGTGGATGGCAGTGAGATGGGGCAAATGGGCATCAGTCATGGTATTACAGCCTGGTAGTCCACAAGGAAGTGGGGACCTCCAACTCTTTGACAGAGGTGGGAAAAAGAGATGTGGGTGTCCCTGCGTGTGGTCTGAGAATGTGCCTTGATGCTACTCTGCAAAGCGGCAACAGGGCGAGGTTTCATCTAATCCAATATAAAATTCTGCACAGAGTGTACTTGGACACTGCCAAGTTATTCGAAATGGGTAAAGTCCAAACTCCTATGTGTCTGTGACCTATTGATACAGAAGGCTCCTTCTATCACAAAATGTGGGAATCCCCCAAAATTCAAACATTTTAGTCCAGGAGTGTACAAGTGCGGAGTGAAGTCTTAGAAAAGGTAATCCTACATAATTCCCAGTTTGTGCTGCTGGGTGTTCCTGGGGACATAGCCCTCCCCAGGAAGAAGTTGCTATTTGGTTTGCTAGGCCTAGTGGCTGCCAAAGGGATACTTCATATCTATGGGGGCCACACGTGTTGCCTACGAAGAAAAACTGGAGATGGATGCATAAATGGGAGCTGAGAAAGTGATATTTAAGAACAGAGGCTGTCCTCAAATTTCAGAAACTATGAAGATAAATAATGTTATGACCTGGACACGAGGATGCCCCTGGGCATCATGAGTCAGACAATGAACAGAGATGGACAAAAGGTCCAGACCCAACTGAGAGCTGAAGGGATCGATGGAGTATCCAGATCATCTCAGGCATGTGTTATATGGTTGAAGGGGGTGTGTGCACGTGTGTTCGCTCAACAGGGGCACCCAAAGAATAGCCGGACAAGCACCACTATTTAGTATATTCGCTATGTTGCATGCAGATTATATGCCAGATGAATATGTATGCATCTCGTCAACCATTTATTGTATAAATGTAAAATTACATAAAAACAGATGTAAAAATAAAAGAAAGGACAATGAAAGGACCAGAAGCGTAACCTGTTGTGATGAACGTGGCCATGTGTGAATGTAACTAAGTATGCTAGTGATGGCTCTAAAATCTACTCAGGTGGTTTGTGCATGCCGGCCATGACATGACATGACATGACATGACAGAAAATCTGTCAGAGTCCACATGGGAATGAGTCAGAAGATGTGGATGAAATCTTTGCGCCTTTCATGTGTCAAGTGAAGGAAGAAACTGGGTTGGAAAAAGAGCATACATTAATACAGAGCTGACCCTTGCTCCAATAGCGCCTGGGCGGACAGAAATGTGCTACTCTTGCTAGTGCTGTTAAATAAAAGGAGATGGCAGCCCTTTTCACAGGTTAGCCCCTAGTTGGCTACATCAAGGCTTTGACTTGCCTCTGAACTAGCAGTCGAAGTGCATTTAAAAAAGTATGAGAAATGTGATCCTAATTCCAATGGGGTGTGGCCATTGAATGTGGGGGTGGGAACAAAGGCATGGCTAAAAAGAACAAAATGTTCTTGAACTATTTTGTTGGCCTTTCACCTTCAAGTGAATGCATGAGAAATAACATACACCTTAAATGAAAGACAAATGCAAGTTAAACTATTCAGTTAGATAGCAGATATTTTATGTTGTGAAACCTCTATTGGTTAATGCGATCACTGCAGATATCTGTGCGTGTAAACAGAGAGCCGCATAATGGAATTGTGTTTGGTACAGTGGGGAATAGTGATGTGTGTTTTTACCAGCACTGTGAATATGCACATCATTTTATTAAACTTGTATTACATAGAGTATAAGATAGGCTTCCACATAGTGCACAAAAAGATTTAGGTTTAAGGCAAAAAAAGTGCTTCCAAAATATGGATCTGAGTAACACGCAGACCTAGTGCAAACGTTTCTTATGACTGTCCATACAAAGCATGCCCTCCACAGTTCATCAGTTCACCTTTGAATACCTCTCAAAGAATACTCTTCAAGTGACTTAATCAATTAAAGCCAATGCCGGCTTCCAAGCAGCCTTAACACTTACAGATTAACCAAATACGCACATTTACATTTTTTAAGGCTGCAGACACCCTGACGTAAAGGCTTGCTTCTTGTTCAGCCGTCTGTCCTTTCCTCAGTTCCGCAGCACTGGAAACTCTCAACCCTTCCAATTCAGCTGAGGCATCTCAAATGTCTGAATTTGGTTGCCTTTTAACATACAGTAGTGGGAACTGTTTTTGTCAAATTAAAAAAGTATGGTCAAGTTGTGACCCTCAGATAGGGTGACCAGAATTTTAAAGCAAGAAACCGGGACATTTCCCAAATATAGAAGGACTACAATTTTACTTCAACACAGTGGACAGAATGGCAGTGATCCTTAGCAGAAAATTACAGAAAAGGCAGTAGGAAAATACATAAAATGTCATTTTTAAAGCCAGTTGCATGCCTGTTAATTAAATTGCGTTCCTATACAAGCTGCTAACTATCCCTGCTTTGCGAAACATAAAAAAATACCTCCCACTCTTTTCAGCCGACCCTCTCAAACAAGCATTTGCAATGCAATAGGTCTCGCATTAGGAAAGTGTGAGCTATTGGTATTGTAAATGACACATTTTTTTAATATGTGTTGGCTTTTAAAATATATAAATGAATAGCATCGTTATTCACAAAGCCAATAGCTTACACTTTCCTAATGGGAGTCTTATTGGCTATGGCAATGCTTGTTGGTAGCAAGCAAGGACAGTGCTGACTGATGATGTGGTTGGGCTGAGTGATGTGGTGGTGTTCCCCGAGTGATGTGGTGGTGTTCCCCAGTGATGTGATGGTGTTCCCCCGAGTGATGTGGTGGTGTTCCCCGAGTGATGTGGTGGTGTTCCCCGAGTGATGTGGTGGTGTCCCCCGAGTGATGTGGTGGTGTCCCCCGAGTGATGTGGTGGTGTCCCCCGAGTGATGTGGTGGTGTCCCCCGAGTGATGTGGTGGTGTCCCCCGAGTGACGTGGTGGTGTCCCCCGAGTGATGTGGTGGTGTCCCCCGAGTGACGTGGTGGTGTCCCCCGAGTGACGTGGTGGTGTCCCCCGAGTGATGTGGTGGTGTCCCCGAGTGACGTGGTGGTGTCCCCGAGTGTTGGAGGGTGGAGTTGAAGTTGGAGGGTGGAGTTGGAAGCTGAAGTTGGAGGGTGGAGTTGGAAGCTGAAGTTGGAGGGTGGAGTTGGAAGTTGGAGGGTGGAGTTGGAAGTTGGAGTTGGAGAGTGGAGGGTGGAGTTGGAAGTTGGAAGTTGGAGGGTGGAGTTGGAAGTTGGAGGGTGGAGTTGGAAGTTGGAGGGTGGAGTTTGAGGTTGGAGGGTGGAGTTGGAGGTTGGAGGGTAGAGTTGGAGGTTTTACTTTAAAGTGTCTTATGTATACAAACTTTCTGAAAAGCAAGCCACAAAAAAGACGGGGTATCGGCGAGATTTGTGTAAGTAAATGGAATGGGAGGGAGAGAGTTGGAAGCGAGAGTGAAAGAGGCAGAAACATGGAGAGGAAAAGAAAGAGCGAGCGTGCAAAAGGAGACTGGGTCGAGAAAAGGATAGGAAAGAGGGGGTGTCAAGTAAGAGCAGAAAAGAGGCGAGACAAGAGGAAAGAAGAAGAAAGGAGGGCATCTAAAAGGAAACAAATATGGAGGAAATGGCTGGAAAAGAAGATAAGGGATAGGAGCTAAAATTAAGGAAAAGCGGGTGGGGAGAAAAGCGTATGAGAGAAAAGAGATAGAGACCAAGGGAAAGAAAGGGAAGCAATTGAGTTTGTCAAAGAAAAAAGTGGAAAAGTGAGGTGTTAAAAGCCTGTTAATGAGGGGAAAGAGAAGGATGTAAGCGCTAGTGTTACATCGCGTTTTTTACGTATATAAAAAAAAAAAAAATCCACGATGAATATGTTTACAATGTTGGAGGTGACAGTTGGGGAAAATGTTCTACAATGTTTTTAAGACAAACTTAAAGAGAGGGCTAAGCGTCCCAGCAGACAGCGCCCTAATTTAAGCTCTGACACTGTTATAGAAGCAGCCGAGGGTAAGAGACTGCCCGCTGGTAAAAATAAAAAAAAAAGCCTGTTAATGAGGGGAAAGAGAAGGATTTAAGCGCGAGCCTTTGAAGTCTGATGTAAGGCAAATGGTGTTTTGTGACGTGGCTGGTGTGGTGGGGGAGCGGGAGGCATTCCTTTTAAGTGTGATGCCGAGGCTCGGGGAGCAAATGGCAAGCAAAAAGCGTATGAAAGAAAAGAGCTAGAGACCAACGGAAAGAAAGGAAAGCAACAGAGTTTGTCAAAGAAAAAAGTGGAAAAGTGAGGTGTTAAAAGCCTGTTAATGAGGGGAAAGAAGGATGTAAGCGCGAGTGTTACATCCGTTTTTTACATATAAAAAAAAGAGAATAATCCATGATGAAAATGTTTACAATGTTGGAGGTGACAGTTGGAGAAAATGTTCTACAATGTTTTTAAGACAAACTTAAAGAGAGGGCTAAGCGTCCCGGCAGACAGCGCCCTAATTTAAGCTCAGACACTGTTATAGAAGCAGCCGAGGGCAAGAGACTGCCCGCTGGTAAAAAAAAAAAAAAAGCCTGTTAATGAGGGGAAAGAGAAGGATGTAAGCGCGAACCTTTGAAGTCTGAAGCGAGGCAAATGGTGGTTTGTGACGTGGCTGGTGTGGCGGGGGGCAGGAGGCATTCCTTTGAAGTGTGATGCCGAGGCTCGGGGAGCAAATGGAAAGCGTGCGCACGTCGCACATGCACTGTCGATAATCCGCATTCAAAAGCCCCTTGGTAGGATTTGCTGGTGGCCCTCTATATGTCTCGCCAGCAATGCGCATTGACACGTCAAGATATAAAAACCCGGACATGAGCTTAATTTCCTGAAATCTGCCGGGACAGCTGCGGAAAAACCGGGACTGTCCGGGCAAATCCGGGACGCCTGGTCACCCTACCCTCAGATCCCTCCCACTTCTACCTATGCTCTAAACACACATCTCAGCACTTCCCCAGGTCACCTGAGTCAGCCACAACTTCGCTCCGCCAGAATGGTTCCAAGTTGTTTGTTGGGGAGGGGGTGCTGATGTGTGGTGGAAGGAAACGAGAGGTAGATGGAAGGTCAAGATAAGGGGGCTAATGGGGTACTAAAAAAACCCAACTACTGCATGTTAAGCTCTAAAAGCACTTTAAAAGGAATTGCTGGAGCAGAGGTAGGTGGTGTTGCGGTTTGCAGGACCTGTATGCAGACCATGCTTTTCACCCCTCTGAAGATTGGCGCCCTGAGCCTGGGCCCAGCTCACCCATGCCAAAAGCTGGCCCGGCATTAATGGATAATAGGAAATTTGGGAGTACCCGACTGCAATGTAGGAAGCCGTAAATACCACCACAACTACTACAGGTGCAACCTGACCCAGGAAAAATGCATGCTGCACCCCATATTTGCAACTTTGATGAGGGAGGAGCCTGCATCCAGCACAATGGTGGTCCTATTCGTGCATATTCAAATATGGAACTGAGGATATAATGGCTAAGACAAATAACACTGAGTAGAATGAAATATTTACGGTCCTACTAAAACTTGGAAATAAACTGAGGTGCGATTATTTTCTAACCTTCTTCAAAGCAGGGGCGGACTGGAGACCAACATCAGTCCTGGAAAAAAGTTGGAAACTGCTCTGCACAAGATGAGGCTGCCAGTAAAATATGGCCATAGGGGCATGGATGTCTAGGAAATGACATCTCATCCTACTCTGAAAGCAGCCCGAGCCCGCA
This sequence comes from Lissotriton helveticus, assembly GCF_964261635.1. Taxonomy (NCBI): domain Eukaryota; kingdom Metazoa; phylum Chordata; class Amphibia; order Caudata; family Salamandridae; genus Lissotriton; species Lissotriton helveticus. The sequence goes on along the minus strand of NC_136063.1, from coordinate 1,437,262,412 downwards.
GCCCACCAGGAAAATGCCAGAATGAGCCCCGTTTCAAAAGATTCCAGGAATCTGTCAGAGGAGAACAGTAGTTTAAAACATGTGAATCGAGGTATAGTCGCACATGATAAATAAATAATTTGTGTACCTGAAACAAGATTAGGAGCAAAATAATACCTCAATATTTCTCTTTGCCTTTGCCACCTTTCGAAAAAAAGGCACTCTTTTGTGATAGAAACATATTTCTCCATCACCTTAACATTGCAAATTGAATATGCTACTTACCAGTATGCATCTGTTCTTGGCATGTAGGGCTGCTAACATTCATATCTTAGCATTAGATCGCCGCCTAGTGTTGGGCTCGGATGATTGCACATTGTTGTCCTGGAAGAGTCTTCGAAGTATCCTGAGATAGGTGGCTCCTCCCCTGGACTACAGTGCGCATGGGCATCGGCTCCATCCCCAGATTGTTTTTCGCCATTGTGGCAGAAGATGGAGTGAAAAGTGTAAAGGATGTCCATGCTAATGAATAAATACAATAGTATATCTGCAGCTGCGACAGGCACCGGGGAGGAGGGCGGGCGATATGAATGTTAGCAGCCCTACATGCCAAGAACAGATGCATACTGGTAAGTAGCATATTCAGTTCGAGGCATGTGGGCTGCTAAATTCATATCTTAGCATAGAATACATAGCAGTCCCTCCATCAGCTGCAGCTGCAGAAACCTGAAAAAGTGTCTTCAGAACAGCCTGTCCTACAGCAGCTTGCTGCTTGGAATGCACATCAACACAGTAGTGTTTAGTAAAGGTGTGTGGTGTAACCCACGTGGCTGCTCTGCAAATATCCTCTAAAGGAATGTTCCCTAGGAAAGCCATGGATGCCCCCAGTTTGCGTGTGGAGTGCGCTCTGGGGGGTATTGTTAAAGTGCGCTTGGCTTTTTGATAACATATCTGGATGCATTTAACAATCCATCTGGCTATCCCTGCTTTGGAAATCGGGTTGCCTTTGTGTTGTGGTGCGAAGGCACCAAAGAGTTGTTTTGTTTTTCTAAAGGGTTGTGTTCTGTCTATGTAGTACATCAACGCCCTCCGTACATCTAAGGTATGGAGCATTCTTTCCGCCACCGTTTGCGGGTTTTGAAAGAATGCTGGTAAGTCAATAGTTTGGTTTAGGTGAAACTGTGACACCACCTTCGGAAGGAATTTGGGGTTAGTGCGTAGCACTACCCTATTTGGATGGATTTGAATGAATGGCTCTTGGATTGTGAGCGCCTGCAGCTCACTGACACGCCTCAGAGACGTAATAGCAACAAGGAAAGCTACTTTCCACGTAAGGAACTGGAGTTCACACGAGTGCAGTGGCTCAAATGGCGGTCCCATCAGTCTGGTGAGAACGACATTGAGGTTCCACACCGGAGCTGGCGGTGTTCTTGGGGGAATGACTCGTTTCAGACCTTCAAGGAAGGCTTTAATGGCAGGCACTCTGAAGACAGAGAGGTGCTGCCTGTTCTGGAGATAAGCCGCTACGGCGGATAGATGTATCCGAATGGAAGTGTACGCTAGATTGCACTTGTAAAGATGCAACAGATAGCAGATGATGTTGGGGATAGATGCATCTAGCGGGTTGATGTCATTGGCTGTACAGTAAACGACAAAACGCTTCCACTTTGCAGCATAGCATGCTCTAGTAGTTGGTTTCCTCGCCTCCTTGATGATGTGCATGCACTCCGGAGGTAGGTTAAGGTATCCAAACTCTAGGACTTCAGGAGCCAGATCGCCAGGTTGAGCTGTTGTGGATCTGGATGCTGAATGTCTCAATGGTTCTGCGTCAAAAGACTTGGCGTGAGGCGCAGTCTTTGATGCGGCACCACTGAGAGTTCGAGGAACGTGGTGTACCAAGCCTGGCGCGCCCACGTTGGAGCAACCAGGATGAGAGTCATCTCGTGCTGCTTTAGCTTTCTTGCGACCAGCGGTATTAGAGGGGCTGGCGGAAAAGCGTACGCAAATTTGCCTGACCAGTTCATCCATATCGCATTCCCCTGCGACTGTGGGTGAGGGAACCTGGCGGCAAAGAGTTGGCATTTTGCGTTCTCCTTTGTGGCAAACAGGTCTATCTCCGGATGACCCCACTGCTGGAAGTACGGGTGGAGAACAGATGGGTGTATCTCCCACTCGTGCATTTGATGGCTGTATCTGCTGAGCAGATCCGCCATCTGATTGTCCTTTCCTGGGAGGTGTTCTGCCATGAGGAAAATGTTCCTCTGAATGGCCCACTTCCACATGCTCTGAGCCAGATGAGACAGCTGTGCCGAGTGGGTGCCTCCCTGCTTTTGAATGTAGTACATCGCGGTCATGTTGTCCGTCCGGACTAGCACGACTTTGTTGCACAGATGTACAATGAAGGACTTGAGCGCCATGAAGATTGCCATCAGTTCCAGATAGTTGATGTGCATCTTTTGTTGCTGCGTCGTCCATAGTCCCTGCACTGTGTAAGTGAGCACATGAGCTCCCCATCCCTGGAGAGATGCGTCCGTTGTCAGGACAATCTGCGGCACGGGCTCTTGGAACAGTCGGCCCTTGCAAAGGTTGTGTGGAGTCCACCAATGCAGAGAGTCGTATGCCCGACTGGTAACCAACACTAGGTCTGTCAATTGCCCACGAGCCTGTGTCCACTGATTCGCTAAGCACTCCTGGAGCGGGCGCATATGTAGCCGTGCGTGAGGGACTATGAAGATGCAGGAGGCCATCATGCCTATCAACTGCATGAACACTCTCGCTGGAAGCGAGTGTTGTGGCCTGAACTTTTGGATCAGAGCCTGCATGCTGTCTATCCTGACTTGGTTTGGCTGAGCCATGGCAGTCAGGGTGTTGATCGTTGCACCTAGGAACTGCCGGACATGCGCCGGCTGAAGATGCGATTTTGGGTAGTTCAGGGAGAAACCCAGATCGTGAAGAAGGTGAATTGTAGTCGACATGTCTGCGGCGCACTGTTGCTCCGACTTGGCTTGCACGGGCCAGTCGTCTAGGTAGGGGTAGACATGGATGTTCTGCCTCCTGAGGTGCGCCGCTACTGTCGCTAGACACTTGGTGAACACCCTCGGGGCTGTTGTGACTCCGAAGGGTAGGACTTTGAACTGGTAGTGCCTGCCTTGAATAGTGAACCTGAGGTATTTCCTGTGTGACGGGTGTAGTGGAATGTGGAAATAAGCATCCTTGAGATCTAAGGTTGCTAAGAAGTCTCCCTGGTTTAGCAAGGGAAGAATCTGCTGCAGTGTAAGCATGTGGAAATGTTCTGATAGTATGTACAGGTTGAGGGGACGTAGATCTAGAATGGGCCTGAGAGATCCGTCCTTCTTTGGAATAAGGAAGTACAGGGAATATACCCCTGTGCCTTCCTCCCCCACCGGCACGAGCTCGATGGCTCCCTTTTGCAGCATCACCACTACTTCCTGCTGCAATAAGAGCAAGTGCTCTGCGGACATAGGCCGTTGCCTTGGCGGGATGTTGGGTGGAGTGGACTTCAACTCTAGGCAATAACCATACTGGACTAGTTGTCGCACCCACCTGTCTGTGGTGATGTTTCTCCAGACGGGCAGGAACTGCTGCAGTCTCCCCCCGACAGGTGTTAGGTGGTCGGGGGGCAGTGACAGAGAGTCACTGTTTGCTTGGAGTAGAGGTGCGGGAGCTGTTGTTTCCTCTGCCGCGACCTCTGTTGCTGTTATTCCTGTAACCTCCCTTGTTCTGTTTAGTGAACGAGGATTGTGCCCCACCTTTTGAGAACTGGGATTGTTGACCCATTTGTCCTCTGGTGACTCCACGTGCACCTGAGCGACGAAAATTGCTGCCACGAAACTGTTGTGACTGTAGGGCCCCCATAGACTTAGCAGTTTCTGTGTCTTTCTTTATTTTCTCTAGGGTGGTGTCAACATCCGGACCAAACAGACTTTCAGGATTGACTGGCTGATTAAGAATTGTTGTCTGAATATCCGGTTTAAACCCTGAGATGCGGAGCCACGCTTGTCGTCTCAGCATAACGCTAGTGTTGATAGCTCTAGCAGCTGTGTCCGCAGCGTCAAGTGCACACTTGATGGCTGCGTTTGAGATTAGCTTTCCCTCCTCAATAAGCAGTTTGGTGCCCTCTTGGAACTGTGGAGGCAGGTGTTGTACAATCTGTTCTAGGGTGTCGTAGTGCGCCCTATCGTAACGCGCCAAGAGTGCCTGTGTATTGGCGATGCGCCAAAAGTTTGATGCCTGTGCAGCTACTCTTTTGCCCCCTGCCTCTAGCACTTTGGATTCCTTATCCGGGGGAGGAGCTTCACCCGTAGTCTGGGAGTTGGCACGTTTCCTGGCATTGGCGACCACAAGAGAGTCCAGTGGCAATTGTCCCCGAATGTATGCGGGGTCTCCAGGAGCAGGTCTGTACTTTTTTTCAATGCGAGGGTTGACCACTCTCGCTCTCGTGGGCTCCTTAAATATGTCCCCAGCATGCTTGAGGACTCCTTTAAGCATAGGCAGTGTCTTTACTGTCCTTTCAGAGACTGAAAAAGTGTCGAAAAGGAAGTCTTCTTCAACAGGGTCGGCATGCATGTCCACATCGTGATTGGCTGCCGCCCTTTCGAGTAGTGCATGAAAGCCTGCTGAATCCTCAGTCGGGGATGCCCGTGCATTAAAAGGCTGCGGGTCCTGCCCCGCACCTTGGGTGTTCTGGTCACCAGTGTCATCATATGAATCCGGTTGCACATCAGGTTCATTGATTGGGAAATTGTACTGCTCGTCCTCATCATACCCCTCACCCGCAGAGTGTTCTGGGGAGGGAGTAGGGCTCCGTCTCGGAGGAGGCTGGATTGGTTCCGTGAGGCCTGAGGCGTCAAGGGGCACCCTCTTCTTCTTTAGTGGGATGACATAGGGGTCCACTGGCTCTGAAGTGATTTTCCTCTTATAGAGGGTCAGTTTGCCTGTGTCAGCGTCGATGAAATGCTCCGAATCGTCCTCGGATTCGAGTACCTGACGTGGAAGTGGGCCAGTCGGTGAAGAAATCACCTGTTTCGGTGCCGATTTGGTTGAAAATGCTTTTGGCGCCTCCTTCGGCGGCAAAATAAAGAGAAGTTTCCCAGACGGCTTCTCTGGAGTGTCTTTTCGCGGCTGCGTTGACGGCATCGGAGCCGACGGGGCAAAGGCCTTCTCCCTGATTCTTTTCAGTGATTCGGCTATGGGGGACGGCACACTCACAGTTTGTGTCGGCGCTGACGAGGATGGTCTGATTTTCCCCTCGGATCCGACGTCCTTGTGGGCCTTGTGCGCTTTGGGCGCGGATCCTGTCTTTACCGCCTCCGATTCCTGCGTTCGGGGCACAGACTTCTTTCCGTGTGCCTGCGTAGCCTCCTTGGAGCCGACTTTGGCGGGTTTTGACGGCGTCGTAGCCGCTGACCCGTGCCGACCATCTTTCTTGGAGGACCCCTCCTCTGGCGTCGGTTTCGATTTCGCAGCATCGGAATCGACGGACTTCTTCGACTTCTGCGGACCGGAGGTCGACGGAGTCAATGGGGTAGCGGGCACGGTCGCTTTCACCGGCACGGTAGCCATCTTAGGGACACTCGAGTCCTTAACTTTCGGTTTCGTTTTCGGGTCGGCCATTGTAGGTGTTGTCGATCCCGATGGTTTCGGTTTCGGTTTCGAAACAGTCTGCCCAGCAAGTAAGTCCGTGGCCGGGCCCGAAGGCGGGGCTGTGGCTTGCGGCAACGGGTCCTGGGTAAGGCCGACAGGCGATCCCGTGTCCCGGTCGGTATCCTCGTAACCTTCGGGGCAGAGCTCGTCCCCTGAGCTGTCTGCCGCGGCCCCATAAATCTCATCGTCGTCTCCTACCTCGTCGACGTATTCAAGGCCTTGACCCGCGACTCAGTCGTCGTCTCCCGGATCCGCCTCGACCTCCGTCTCGGGTGGGGAGATTTGGAGATGATGACCCTGGTCCTCTTCGTCTTGGTCGCCGAAGATGTTCTCCGGATCCGGGGCCGCTTGTTTAGCTTCCATGCGCATCGCGCGCCGAAGCTTGAGAGTCTTCTTTGAGCGGAATTGTGCACACAACTTGCACTTGCCGTCGTCGTGGTCAGGCGAAAGGCATTTGTTACACACGGGGTGTAGATCGATGTGTGGGTACTTGGACCCACAGAGCGGGCAGTACTTAAACGGGCTCCGCTCCATGGCCGAAAAGGCTTGCAGTCGTGTCGCGATGAGAAGGCCTCAAAGTTCCGAGAGCGAAGAAAACTCCGCTTATTCCGGCTCCAAGAGACGGAAGACTCGAGACCGTGCGCAGACAATACCGACGCAAGAAAATCGAGGCCTTTTGGCCGCTAAAAGTTAGTTTTTCTTGGTTCCGACAGTAAGACGTCGAGACCACATCCGAACCCAATGGCGGAAAAAAACAATCTGGGGATGGAGCCGATGCCCATGCGCACTGTAGTCCAGGGGAGGAGCCACCTATCTCAGGATACTTCGAAGACTCTTCCAGGACAACAATGTGCAATCATCCGAGCCCAACACTAGGCGGCGATCTAATGCTAAGATATGAATTTAGCAGCCCACATGCCTCGAACATAACATTTTAATTGGCTGTGTATAAACTTTGCAGCATTTTTCTACTACGCAGTATATTTTAAGACATACTCCTCTCCCATGGTTATTCATATATCTATCCAACCTCTCTATCAAAAGAAGAAGAAAAAAAGATTACAACATGCAGACTCTTTTAGTGAGATCATACCAGGAAAGTGAGTGTTGCTTCCTTTGCTGGTTGCTAGACAGTGGATGTTTATGCCGTGGCTTGGGCTCATACTGGGACTATTGAAGGGCCGCGGACTGCCCGGGTAACTATCTTGAGATTTAGGACTGCGGCCTCCTAGACATCTTACTTCGCTGTCAGTGCCATTCACCATTTCTATGAACTGTCGAACTCTAGAAGGAGTGAAAAGGTAGAATTACAGACAAACAGTTCATTCACATGGACCATAAGTACGTACATGATACATATTTTGTTCTCAATTAACAAGAATAAGCCTTTTTCTCATTGTAAAGTCAGACAAGGTAGTGTTCAGAATGGAAAATCTTGGCTACTAAACAGTGGGATTCTACAGTATTAATCTTAGCATGAATGTTCCTCAGAGCTTCGCAAAACAGTGGACAAACTACACAAACATGCCCACCCACCTCAAAGGAGTGCTAGCAATTCTGCAAATAAAAAATGAAAGGATCTTAACCACCATCTGCATATCCATTGCCCTGATTTTGCCACAGAGCATGATTGGCAGTAAATGAACTAGCATCAAGAGTAAGTAACCGTGCATTCACAATCATGCTTCTTCCTTAAATTATGATAGAACTGCACATTTATTCACAGCACATACTAACTGGAAAGCCAGGAGAACTGGGAACACAATAGTGAGTCAAAAAAGGTGATTAGATACCAAGTGAAGAGGCTCTACATCAATGGCTGATCCACTTCTGTGTCTGTTGCTTATTGAGTGCAACAAATCACCCTGACAGAGTTTCCCTCTAGACCCAAGACTCCTAGTGGGGGCATACCATTTGAGTTTTTCTATAGATGTTGTGGTACATTCCCATTGAAGGAGTTGTGGTCCAAACAAAGAAGTTTAAAATGTGATTGCTTTTTTATGGGCAGCCAGTGGAGGCCTCCGAGGATGGGTTCATAGGAAGACTGATGTGGAAGGTGACAGACTAACAGTGCCACTGCATTGTGGACCACCTAAAGTTTTGCGAACAGTCCTTCATTCATAGAAGCCATTAGCGCATTCCCATAGTCCAGGTGAATAATTATAAGGGCCTGGACTAGGGATTTTCTCGATTAGAGCGATAGACACTGAAATATTTTTCTAAAAGGGCGCATAATTCTAAAACAAGAGCCAGTGATGTATTTTGCATGTTCCTTCATGGAAAGGTTCTCTTTCACCCACCATGATTTCCAGGTTTCTCACCACTACCTTTGGAGTTAGGCCTACACCTAAGCTATGAGGCCACTAGTCCTCAGACCATATCGAGTGCAGCCAGACTGGAAACAATAGTCACTGGTAAATGTGCTGAAGCAACTCCATGTGACCTCTCTGCAAATTTGATCAACTGGGACATTTGAAAGAGAGCAGCAGTAGCTACTTTAGTTTGTGTGGAATGGGCTCAAGGAGTTTAACTATTGCCAAAACTATTTTTTATAGCACTATAGCTGTCCTCATCTTTTCACGTGGTAATCTTTCTGTTGGAATGGGTTTGGAAGAAAAGATGGGACAATGATTTGGTTTGAATAGAAATCTGACAATCTTTGCGAAGAGAGGGAAAGCTGTATTGGTAAGCAGGAGTGGAAGACTGGATTGGTTGTGGTCATTTATTTATGACACGTAAAAGAATACGTTGTAAGTGGATGACAAATTATGAAGATTGTTGATAAGAATCTACTGAAGTACTTTGGAAGTGAAGGGCGCATTAAGTTCTGAAGACGAGTTGCTAATGAAAGGCAGTTTTGTAGTACCACACTGAGTTCAGAAAAAAAGTTTTAGGTTGGGTTAGTAAAAACCAAAAGGATATTCAAGGATTAGCATTGGAAGTCGGAAGTAAAAAAGGGGTGTGAAGAAGGTGCTAGGAGATTGTGTAATTTGGGAAAACTCAGATAAATCACACCTGACATTCAGACCTCGGCTTGGTCTCATCAATAGCCCAAATATGTCTTAAGAGAAAGTAGAAATAGATATTATAGGTCTTGTTTTGTATGAAGCAAAATGAACACGCACATCTCTACTATGGTTGATTATTTTAAATATCCAGGGGTTGAAATTGCAGAACGGGTTGATGAAAGGGTGGCTGCAAAGATCATGGACAGATTCTCCCTTAGGGAAGGTTTGCCCAAAAATAAATGAGGAGCCGTAATAAGCAACAATTTATTTCAGAAATTGTACAAAGGAATGGCATTACACATAAGACCATCTTGGTTTATTATCCCAAAAACTGGGAGTGCGGAGAGGAGAGGGGTTGGAAAAGAGAAACAATTTATAGTGGAAATGCGAGGTGTTCAAGATGCTTTGGACTTTTAGTTTTTAGCTAAATTGTGTCACAGGGTTCAGTCCTTTTGTGCTCATGAAAGACATATTGCATTTTCCGGAGGGTAATTTAGGTTGGGTGCCAAGGATGAGGTAAGGGAAGTGGTCATACCTGAAAGGGGAGTATATTGCGAGTTCTTGAGAGGTTTATAAAAAGGGATATGATACTGAACATGATGCGAAAGAAGTTGACCTCAATGTATGAAAATGGGTTAGGGTCAAAATGAGTAATATGATGAAAAGAAAGCCTAGGTTTTTAGAACCCTTGAGGGTAGAAAAATGAAACACTGCAATTCCGCATTGTTGAGTGATAGTAAAACGTGGCACTTGGGATGGTTGTTTAGGTGTAGTAAATTATAGTTACCATACATCCAGGCATGAGTCTGTACAATTGGCTGGATGAGGAGGACAAATGTGAAAAAGGAAAAC